>NC_068425.1:3606925-3608988 GCF_023373465.1 Oncorhynchus keta
GCCTGACAAAACATGCCTGAAACTAAGTCATAATTAGTAGTAGAATAATGGATTGGCAACAATTTGGCAGCTTCAACTTTTAGAAGATCAGCAGGATAGTGAGGCTAATAATTTCAACCACCTACAGTAAATATATTCAAGTTCACAAACATTAAGTATTTGAAACTCAAACCGCTTTTTCTATAATCCTGCAGATTTTTTATCATTCTCCAACGCCTCCAACATTACGCATGCCTGCCCATCGTGGTATTGGGAATCTGCTGACACTTGAGAACTCATCTGAATTAGAAATCAAACTCTGGTTCTCTTATTGCAGACCAAATTGTATACATTTTCCCCAGTTGTTTTTTAGAGAACATTGTATTGCAAGGTATGCTACAGTATATGTTTAGGATATGCTGTGTTGGCTAATTTGCATATGCAACTTCTTTTTTAAACGTACATTCTAGCATACTTGACACACACATCTTTCTATCTAAACGCTTTTGCTTGGCTTTCTACGTAAAGTATATGATTGAATGTTTCTTTAAGCCAGCAGCTTGTAACTTCAAATGAGACATAAAATCAGGTCAAAACATGACAACAACAAAAAATGTCCCTGACAGATAGCTAATGAAACACTAGCCTCATGAGCAGGCAAATTGACAGTTACAGTAGCAGGCTAGACGAGTCAAACTAACATTGGCTAGCTTAGAAAAAACTTGGCAAAATGGTCAGTGGAGTTACCGCAATTTGTATTGCATGCTGCACTTTTCAAGTTCACTCAAAAACAGATGTTTTTCTGCCATTTTTTTAAAATCTGAAAACGTTGTGAGGCCACGGCCGTTTTCTGAAGAATTGCATTATGGGCCCTGACAGCACGGAAATAATGTCCACTGCTTGTATACTATGTATTTTGGCAATTTTTTTATGACATCCGGGAACTTCTGGCATACTAACTATATCCATACTATGACCAATAACCATACTACATACTCCACTTACATCATAAATAGTATGGTTAGTGCGGTTAGTATGAGTATTCGAACACAGCTCTCGTTCTTATGAATACCAATGACGTTTCAACTACATGGCTGTATTGAGCAATAACCCAGCACCCTGAAAGCACCCTGTCAACAGTTGTGGAAGATCAGGTCATGTGAACTGAAGTTGTTAGGATGGTACTTTATTTATTTATTTCCTGATTTATTTTCATTAGCTGTAAAAAGTTTTCCACTTCACAGTTTTAGCTTAATAACATATGTGTGGTTAGACGTATGTAGCTACTGATTTTGTGTAGTTATTTCTAATGTAATCAACTTTGATGTACCATTTCTGAAGTACAATATGTTATTTGAAACCGAAAGATGTATCATCAAATACCATTTCTACAAAAGCCAGCCTTTCTTTCTCTGTCCACTACTTTATTCCCATACCTCATTCTGAAAATGTAATTGATATAAAAAAAAATGTGTGATAAACCCTACAGTTTTTCTTTTGACTGCATTCTGGAAAAGCTACATATGCTATTGAAACATGTGCTCTTAGAGAATGAAACAGAAGTTTACAGAACTGCGTCTCAAAGTTCAATTCCTTTTATATCCTAAATCAAACGTAGATGTAGACTATTTCTAAATTAGCCTAATATTAGAATGAATGTTCAAATTCTTCCTATTCTCTTCAAAGGATACAGCAAACACAGACCTTTTTCAACAATAACCGCTGTAGTTAGACCCTCACTGTAGCATATTGATTTTGCCTGATACTATGTCTGTAGGTGTTACCAATATAATTTTACTTTTTAATAAACAAAGTTTTTTTTATATAAAAAAAAATAACAGACCGAGATGAAGCCGTCAAGGCGAGATCTTTTACTTGGCCCAAAATCTTTCCGCGTGAGATAATCCCGTTTTATTTTCTAATTACTTGAGGATTTTGATTGAATATAAGTTTTGTAATTTTTAAGCTTTTACAAATGTACTGATATATGTGGATGCACGTGGCATTTCGGAAACTTTGAGAAAAACGACTTTCAGTTGTGCGTGTTGTTCACACTCATACCTGCCCTCTCATTAGCTAGAATG
>NC_068425.1:3609088-3613534 GCF_023373465.1 Oncorhynchus keta
GATAAAAGTCACCTTGTCCGAGAGAGATTTACATGTTTACCAAAACCTCACGCCAAGATAAGCCTCCACAAAACACAGCCCTTATTTGAAGTGTTTCTAAAATCCTCTATGGGAAAGATGATTGGTGGGAAAATGATTGGAACCATCACCCTGTTTGAAAGCTAGGTGTTATAGGTATTATGACACCTCTACTATTAACACATAGAAAGAGTCAGTGAAGCTAGTTGTCTCGCTTCCGGTTCCGCTGACATGCATTGAAACATGGCTTTATTTTGCAAAATACCTATGAATTAACAGACTTGTCTTCAAATAATTTTCAATATCACATGTAGTAACCAAAAAAGTGTTAAACAAATCAAAATATATTTGAGATTCTTCAAAGTAGCCATGCTTTGCCTTGATGAGAACTTTGCACACTCTTGGCATTCTCTAAACCAGCTTCACCTGGAAGCCCAACCACTTCACCCCCATTGTGCCTAAGCCCTATGACCATGCATCAGAACTACCTGGTCTGAAGACTCCCCAGTCCACCTGGTCCACCTGCTGCTGCTCCAGTTTCTGTTGTTCTGCCTGCAGCTATGGAACCCTGACCTGTTCACCAGACATGCTACCTTACATGGGACCTGTCGTTTCATTTCTCCTCTGTCTCCATCGACCTCTCAACATTTACATTTAAGTCATTTAGCAGACGCTCTTATCCAGAGCGACTTACAAATTGGTGCATACAACCTTTGAATGCTCAGCTATGAAAAGCCAACTGACATTTACTCCTGAAGTACTGACCTGTTGCATCCTCTATAACCACTGTGATTATTATTTGACCCTGCTGGTCACCTATGAACGTCTGAACATCACGAAGAACGATCTGGCCTTAATGGTCATGTACAGTGCATTCAGAAAGTATTCAGACCCATTGACTTTTTCCACATTTTGTGACGTTAAAGCCTTGTTCTAAAACTGATTTATATATTTTTCCCCTCATCAGTCTACACATAATGCCCCATAATGACACAGCAAAAACAGTCTTTCAGACATTTAAAAATCTCTATTATGAAAAAAATCTGGAAATGTCACATTTACATAAGTTTTCAAACCCTTTACTCAGAACTTTGTTGAAGAGCCTTTGGCAGGGATTACAGCCTCGATGGGTCTTGGATACAAGTTTTACACAGCTGTATTTGTCCCTTTCTTCTCTGTAGATCCTCTCAAGCTTTGTCAGGTTGATGGGGAGCTACACAGCTATTTCCAGGTCTCTCCAGAGATATTCGATCAGGTTCATGTCCGGGCTCTGGCTGGGCTACTCAAGGACGTTCAGAGACTTGTCCCAAGCTACTCCTGCGTTGTCTTGGCTGTGTGCTTAGGGTCATTGTCCTTTGGAAGGTGAATCTTTGCCCCAGTCTGAGGTCCTGAATGCTCTGGAGCAGGTTTTCATCAAGGATCTCTCTGTACTTTTCTCCATTCATCTTTCCCCTCGATCCTTACTAGTCTCCAAGTCCCTGCAACTGAAAAACATCTCCAACAGTATGATGCTGCCATCACCATAATTCACCGTAGGGATGGTGCCAGGTTTGCTCAGACGTGACAATTGTCATTCAGGAATTCAGTACATTTGAATGACACTAAGTGGCAGTGTTTTACAACTAATGCCGGTTTGCGTGAGGCTGATGCCGTGCAGGTGTTTGTTCACATGCATATACACACACGCTCATTCAAATCAACACAAACAAGAACATACACATACATGTAATAGTGCCAGACATGCACACAAACATATACAGTTGGCATTGCTGTTATGATTTTAGTTGTCCTTGATGTCCTTTCTTTTACATTTATTTATTATATATTCTTTGCATTGTTGTCTGCTGTTTTCTTCTGTCTTTTCCTTTTTTCTCTTTCGTTCAATAAATTGGTTGTTGGTGCATTGGGGGGATTGGAATGAATTGTATTTTTATTTTTTATTCCGGGGGTGTTTGAGGGACAGCTATTGGGAACTTTGGGGGATCTTGGAGGGTTCAGGTTAACGTTTTTGGCCTGGTGGTAGATCGGTCAACATGCCCTTGAGCAGGTCATTGATCCTGGATGCTTCTGTGTCGCTCTGAATGGGAATCTGTTGGATGACTGGTATTATATAGTTATTGAGCGGCTGCACTGCAAGTATATTGTATGTTTCGAATATTCAATAAATAATAAATAAAAAAGAGCAAAGAGTTCAGTCTTGGTTTCATCAGACTAGAGAATCTTATTTCTCATGGTCTGAGAGTCTTTAGATGCCTTTTGGTAAAATCCAAGTGTGCTGTCATGTGCCTTTTACTGAGGAGTGTCTTTCAATCTGGCCACTCTATCATAAAGGCCTGATTGGTGGCATGCTGGAGAGATGGTTGTACTTCTGGAAGGTTCCCCGTCTACACAGAGGAACTCTAGAGCTCTGTCAGAGTGATCGTCGGGTTCTTGGTCACCTCCTGTACCAAGGCCCATCTTCTCCGATTGCTCAGTTAGGGTTAGGGTTCGATTTGAGAATGATGGAGGCCAATGTGTTCTTGGGGACCTTCAATGCTGCAGACATTTTTGGTACACTTCCCTAGATCTGTGCCTCAACAAAATCCTGTCTCGGAGCTCGACGAACAATTCCTTGGACCTCATGGCTTGTTTTTTTGCTCTGACATGCACTGGCAACTGTGGGACCTTATATAGACAGGTGTGTGTGCCTTTCCAAATCACGTCCAATCTATTGAATGTACCACAGGTGGACTCCGATCAAGTTGTAGAAATATCTCAAGGATGATCAATGGAAACAGGATGCACCTGAACTCAATTTCAAGTCTCATAGCAAAGGCTCTTTAGACTTATCAAACCAAATCAAATCAAATTTATTTATATAGCCCTTCGTACATCAGCTGATATCTCAAAGTGCTGTACAGAAACCCAGCCTAAAACCCCAAACAGCAAGCAATGCAGGTGTAGAAGCACGGTAGCTAGGAAAAACTCCCTAGAAAGGCCAAAACCTAGGAAGAAACCTAGAGAGGAACCAGGCTATGTGGGGTCAGGCCAGTCCCTCTTCTGGCTGTGCCGGGTGGAGATTATAACAGAACATGGCCAAGATGTTCAAATGTTCATAAATGACCAGCATGGTCGTATATAATAAGGCAGAACAGTTGAAACTGGAGTAGCAGCACGGTCAGGTGGACTGGGGACAGCAAGGAGTCATCATGTCAGGTAGTCCTGGGGCATGGACCTAGGGCTCCAGGTCCTCTGAGAGAGAGGAAGAAAGAAAGAATTATAGAGAGCATATATGTGGGGTGGCCAGTCCTCTTCTGGCTGTGCTGGGTGGAGATTATAACAGAACATTTCTTGGCCAAGATGTTCAAATGTTCATAAATGACCAGCATGGTCAAATAATAATAAGGCAGAACAGTTGAAACTGGAGCAGCAGCACATCCAGGTGGACTGGGGACAGCAAGGAGTCATCATGTCAGGTAGTCCTGGGGCATGGTCCTAGGGCTCAGGTCAGTTGAAACTGGAGCAGCAGCACAGCCAGGTGGACTGGGGACAGCAAGGAGTCATCATGTCAGGTAGTCCTGGGGCATGGTCCTAGGGCTCAGGTCCTCCGAGAGAGAGAAAGAAAGAGAGAAGGAGAGAATTAGATTCACACAGGACACCGAATAGGACAGGAGAAGTACTCCAGATATAACAAACTGACCCTAGCCCCCCGACACAAACTACTGCAGCATAAATACTGGAGGCTGAGACAGGGGAGGGGGTCAGGAGACACTGTGTAAATAAGGTATTTCTTGTTTTTGCAAAAATGTCTGAAAACCTGTTTTCACTTTGTCATTAGGTCGTATTGGGTGTAGATTTATGAGAAGAAACATGCGTTGTATCTATTTTACATTTACATTTACATTTAAGTCATTTAGCAGACGCTCTTATCCAGAGCGACTTACAAATTGGTGCATTCACCTTATGACATCCAGTGGAACAGCCACTTTACAATAGTGCATCTAAATCTTTTAAGGGGGGTGAGAAGGATTACTTTATCCTATCCTAGGTATTCCTTAAAGAGGTGGGGTTTCAGGTGTCTCCGGAAGGTGGTGATTGACTCCGCTGTCCTGGCGTCGTGAGGGAGTTTGTTCCACCATTGGGGAGCCAGAGCAGCGAACAGTTTTGACTGGGCTGAGCGGGGAACTGTACTTCCTCAGTGGTAGGGAGGCGAGCAGGCCAGAGGTGGATGAACGCAGTGCCCTTGTTTGGGTGTAGGGCCTGATCAGAGCCTGGAGGTACTGAGGTGCCGTTCCCGTCACAGCCCGTAGGCAAGCACCATGGTCTTGTAGCGGATGCGAAGCCAACTGGAAGCCAGTGGAGAGAGCGGAGGAGCGGGGTGACGTGAGAGAACTTGGGAAGGTTGAATTTTAGAATAAGGTTGCAACAAATTGTGGAAAAGGTCAAGGG
>NC_068425.1:3613634-3876134 GCF_023373465.1 Oncorhynchus keta
ATCCCCTAAAGCAAAGATTACTTTTTATATTGACAAGAGAGCGGAGTGACCACTCTAACAATGGAAACATGTGCTCAACGAATGAAGACAGGCAAGATCAGGTGGGACCATTCTAGCCAATGAGAGGGGCAGGTATTCGTGTGAACAGCACACACAACTAAACATATTTTTTCTCAAAGTTTCGGGAATGCCACATGCATCACATCTAAAGCAGTAGTATCAGCCAAAAGCAATGCTACAGTGCAGGTCGAACAACAGCGGTTATTGTTGAAAAATGTGTGTGTTTGTTATATCCTTAGAATACAATGGGAAGACTTGGAAAATCCATTCTAATGTTTGGCTAATTGAGAAATAGTCTGTGTCTATGTTTGATTTAGGATATATAAGGAATTGAACTTTGAGACACAGGTCTGTAAACTTCTGTTTCATTCTCTCCAGAGCACATGTTTCAATAACACATGAAGCTTAATTATTGACCTTTTCAGAATGCAGTCAAAAGAAAAACTTCAGGTTTATCACATTAAAAAAAAAACATAAATTCAATTTTCAGTATGAGGTATGGGAATACAGTAGTGGACAGAGAAAGAAAGGCTGGCTTTTGTAGAAATGGTATTTGATGATACACCTTTCGTTTTCAAATTACATATTGTTGTTGTCAAATGGTATATCAAAGTTGATTACAATAGCCTAGAAATAACTACACAAAATCAGTAGCTACATACATCTAACCATACTACTTGTGATGTAAGTGTATATAGTATATAGTGTATATAGTAAGTGTATATAAGTGTATATAGTATATCGTATGTTTACTGGTCATTGTATGGATATAGGAAGTATGCAGATTATCCAAAATACGAAGTTTTCAAGCAGTGGACATTATTTCCGTGCTTTCAGGGCCCATAATGCAATTCTTCAGACAACAGGCGTGGCTTCATAACATTTTAAGAAAATGGCAGAAAATATGGTGCCGAAGGTGAGACGAGAGCGGATACAATTTTCAGTGCTCTAACTACTTATGACAAATAAGTTAAGTTTCTTTGCTACGCTATCATACGAAACGCGTAGCATATCATTGCAGCAGTATGTACCATTATGTTAGCTAGCTACCAAACACAAATTTAGTTGGCTATTTATACATCAGGCTTAGCTAGCGGTATAGTCATTGTGCGTTCTCAATGAACATTGTTAATTCACTCTGGCTATCTACTCGATTTCAGAGCACTCTCATCTGAGTGTGCCAAAGAACAGATTAATTGATTCATTTTACAACCGTAACACCCGTTGAATATAACCGTATCAGTAAACGTCTGCAAAAGAAGCATAATTAAATTGTTGCCAGAAACACAGTTACAGTCACCAATGCTCTGGATAACATGAAAACAGCATAACCAGCTCTGCTAGGGTGAGTAAAATGGTCAGAGTGAGGTGTTCTCTCATTTGTGTCTGGAAGTAGCTAGCAAGCTAGCAAAAGATAGCCAGTTAGCTTGGGTGCTTAATTTCCGTTGTGAGGTCAAAACGCTCGGATCAACTCTACTCCTCGGCCAGCGCGTCCAGTGTGGGCTCTGAACGCTCCCAGGGCGAAACGCTTTGAATTTACAAACGGACAATCTGACAACGCTCTGAATTTACGAATGCCCAGAGCGTACTCTGGCACTCCAGATTGAATTTTCCAACACATCTGAAATCGTATGATGTCGAGCTTGTCATTTGTTATGCTAACAAGCTAGCAAGAGGTTGCAAAGCAACAGCTTCCGGTAGACAGGCGAAGCGCTAGTAAGCTCAACTAAAGTAGGGTGACCAGACGTCCCCGTTTTTGGTGGCCTGTCCCCGGTTGGAGCTGTCCCTGGAAATGTCCCAGTTTTAGGGAGATGTCCCCGACCTCGTAGGGTAAATTGAATACTCCTGCACTAGATTGTGTAAGGCAAAAACCTGCAAAGAAAAGGAAACAGGCAAGTGCACAAAGAAAAGGCAACAGGCAAATGCACAAACACCAGAGAAAACTCAGAAAAACATTTTTATTTACTATCTATCTGCGTTTTCTCTGGTATTTCTGGAACCACTTGCAACTGGAAATGGACATGTTTAGGAGAACTGGTTTCCAGAATTGGGAACAAAAAGAGTACTGCCAATACCAGGTTAGTTGTAGAGTCTATTGCAGTGTTTTGATTAGGCTTACCTGTAACGTCCAGCAATGCTGGATAACAACAATCTTTGGTTATATCATATTTAGTGTAGCTACAAGCTATGGATTTTTTGCCATGGGGCAGAGAGAATTTTTGCTGTTTTAAAGCTCAGGGATTCTTAAAAGATGGGACAATCGACTTTTTTCTAATAATATTTATCTTAATTTTAACTAAATGTGAAGATTATTTTTTGACACACAAAAGTATTAGCTATTAACACCATGTAAAGGAACAACCTCCTATTTTTTCATTAAATGCAACTAAGTGCATATGGTCAATTTCGTCTGACACCATAAAATGCATTTCATTTGTACAATTATTGTCCAACAAGTGTTTAAAGTCCTTGATTATTTAATGCTAACATTAGATTATTCATAAATGTGTAATACACATCTCCAAACATTTTTGTTTTGTTTTATTGCCATATTAAATGCTCCAGGGCTAATTTAGCTAGCAATCTGGCATGGTTTCTAGATTTTGAACATGAAATAACAATTATAAAGCTAACATTATCCCTTAGGTCTGGCACAGCAAATACATTAATTGTTGAAGCATATGTTGCAGAACAGTGATTACAATATTTGTTCAGAATATTGACAACAACAACTAAATCAATCTTAAGGGGTTAGTTACTCTGTAGAGATGGGAAAACCTCCCAGAAGGACAACCATCTCTGCAGCACTCCATCAATCAAGCCTTTATGGTAGAGTGGCCAGATGGAAGCAGCTTCTCAGTAAAAGGCACTTGACATCCTTTGAGTTTTAGCTTTAGTTTTAGCCTTGGAGTTTCTCAAAAGGCACCTAAAGGACTCTCAGTTTAAGGGCACATGGTGAGACCTAGATGCAGACACGGGAGGCAGATTTTTCGAGTCCCTGATATTTATTAGTATCCAAGGGGCAGGCAAGATATTGGTCATGGACAGGCAAAAATATCATAACAAGGTCAGAGTCCAGGAGGTACAGAGTGGCAGGCAGGCTCGAGGTCAGGGCAGGCAGTATGGTCAGAGCAGGCGGGTTCACAGTCAGGGCAGGCAAGGGTCAAAACCGGGAGGACAAGCAAAACAGAGCTAAGAAAAAGCAGGGACACGGGTTAATGATAAGGGAATTATATGCTTAAAGGTAACGATTAAAATATTCCACCCTGAAACCATATCATTGTATGAAATTTATTAGAATCATAAAACTATAATCTGATGATGGGTGTAATTTTAGTCCGAATTAGAACAAGGACCTTTTGCTCTTTTTAGTATGTAAGCAGGGTGCAAGTGGGAAACAAATGATAAGAGAAGCTATCGACAGACAAGTAGTACTACTGTGTTCCTTACAGGACATTCTGTCTCCACCTGTGGAGGAGAAACTGTTAGGCTTGCAGAAAATTATGAAACATGTTGCAGATTAAAGAAACAATGTGTCTGTATAGTGGAAAAACACTGACTGTCTGAGAAAGGCGTAGTTTAAGATTTGAACTTGTTTGTGTGTGTGTTATAAAGACTTAGTGGCTTCGGGACAAGTATCTGAAGTATCTGAATGTCCTTGAGTGTCCTTGAGTGGCCAAGCCAGAGCCCAGACCCGAACCCGATCTAACATCTCTGGAGACCTGAAAATAGCTGTGCAGTGACGTTCCCCATCCAACCCGACAGAGCTTGAGAGGATCTGCAGAGAAGATTTCGAGAAACACCCCAAATACAGCTGTGCAAAGCTTGTAGCGTCACACCCAAGAAGACTTGAGGCTGTAATCACTGCCAAAGGAACAACCTGTCATGTGTCACAAACTTTGTGAATATCTGGGTATTCCCTCTTCACACAGCAGAAAGACTGAATTTAATCAGCACATACTATTTGTTCTACAGTCCTTCTTTGGTGGGCAGAATTGGCATCTCCTCCTCTTGCCTGGCCCAGCTGCAGCCTCAGGTGGATCAGTACAAGATTCAGCCCCCTGATCAGCTTTTGCAAGCTCTGCAGAGACTGCTGTGCGGGTGAGCCACTCCCTTCATTTGAATGACACTAAGTGGCAGTGTTTTACAACTAATGCCGGTTTGCCTGAGGCTGATGGAGTGCAGGTGTTTGTACACACAAACATACAGTTGGCATTGCTGTTATGATTTTAGTTGTCCTTGATGTCCTTTAACTTACATTTATTTATGATATATTTATGCATTGTTGTCTGCTGTTTTCTTCTGTCTTTTCCTTTTTTCTCTTTAGTTCAATCAATTGGTTGTTGTCGGGTTCCTGGGGGGTACTTTGGGAGGGGTCTCGATTGTTTGAGAGGGACAGCTATTGGGGAAATGTGGGGGGCTCTTGGAGGATTCGGGTTAATGTTTTTGGCCTGGTGGTAGATCGGTCAACATGCCCTTGAGCAGGGCATTGACCCTGGATGCTTCTGTGTGTCGCTCTGAATGGGGATCTGTTGGATGACTGGTATGATGTAGTTATTGAGCTGCTTCACTGCAATAACTCATTCATTGTATTCATTGTATATTTCGAATATTCAATAAATAATAAAAAAATACATGTAAAAAAAGAGTAAACTGTTCTGAGTCTTTAGATGCCTTTTGGTCAAATCCAAGTGGGCTGTCATGTGACTTTTACTGAGGAGTGTCTTCAATCTGGCCACTCTACCATAAAGTCCTGATTGGTGGAGTGCTGCAGAGATGGTTGTACTTCTGGAAGGTTCCCCATCTACACAGAGGAACTCTAGAGCTCTGTCAGAGTGAACGTTGGGTTCTTGGTCACCTCCCAAACCAAGGCCCATCTTCTCCGATTGCTCAGTTTGGGTTAGGGTTCCATTTTTGAATGATGGAGGCCACTGTGTTCTTGGGGATCTACAATTCTGAAGACATTTTTGGTACACTTCCCTAGATCTGTGCCTCAACAAAATCCTGTCTCGGAGCTCGACAAATAATTCCTTGGACCTCATGGCTTGTTTTTTGCTCTGACATGCACTGGCAACTGTGGGACCTTATATAGACAGGTGTGTGTGCCTTTCCAAATCACGTCCAATCTATTGAATGTACCACAGGTGGACTCCAATCAAGTTGTAGAAATATCTCAAGGATGATCAATGGAAACACCTGAGCTCAATTTCGAGTCTCACAGCAAAGGCTCTGTATACTTCTGTAAATAAGGTATTTATCGTTTTTGCAAAAATTTCTGAAAACCTGTTTTCACTTTGTCATTAGGTCGTATTGGGTGTAGATTTATGAGGGGAAACATGTGTTGTATCCATTTTAGAATAAGGTTGCAACAAAATGTGGAAAAGTCAAGGGGTCTGAATTATTTCCGAAATGCACTAAATGGAGGGATTCATCCCAATCCTACAAATACCACCACACTTTGAAAGCAGCTTTGATGGCCACTGTTAAGAGGAAGATCCCAGCTTCCCATTAATCTTACATTTATTTCTGCTCTTAAAAATAAGTGAACTGCATCATTTTAAAACCTGAGTTTTTAGAAACAGCTTGGTTTATGTGTTACAGGGGTATATGTATACAGCAATAGAGAGCTTCTATTAGTCAATCTCACCATGATATTGCCAAGTATTAGCATTAACTATGGTTTCGTTCTGTAAGACGGAACAGTGGGCAGCATTGATTTCAATGGACACGGTACTGTTCTGAACAACCAATTGAAAAATGGTAATCGCCTTCAGAGGGCTAAATGTATTTTATTTTATTTTATTTTTTGTTTAACCTTCATTTGACTAGTCAAGCCAGTTAAGAACAAATTCTTATTTACAATGACAGTCTACAAAGGCAAGGTCTCTGGAAGGGACGGGGCTAAATGAAATACAAATATTTGACAAAACACACATCACAACGAGAAACACAACACTACATAAAGAGACAACAACATACAACATAATTCTGTTGTAACAGATAGGCTTACATTATTCAGTGTTCATACATCCTTGGCTGAGTACCAGAGGAAAGTTAGGGACAGTCAAGTCAGCAATAGCCCATGTTGCTAACAACAAGATAATGTTTTGAGTTCATGATCTAGCTAATGATTAGCACACTGGGGTAAATGTAGATGGGCAACCCCATGCAACAGGTTATCATGCTTATTGCTAAATAACACACCTGCCTGATAATATGGACTGATATGGTATTGGGCTCATTTCTTAAAAGTAAAATTATATTTTAGATGTTGTCAGCATAATTTTATTTTCATTCATTTTGGAGTAATAAAATTAGTCTAAAAAGTCCAAAGTAATTAGCCTCTCTGTTTCCAGGTAGACCAACAATGCTTTTATTCATAACAGAATATTCAGCCTATTATTCCTATACAACCGATGGGTCCCATTATGCCTGGCGAAAACCAAACACTGCATTCCACAGTAAGAACCTCATACCAACGGTCAAGCATGGTGGTGGTAGTATGATGGATTGGAGATGCTTTGATGCCTCAGGACCTGGAAATGTAAAAATAGGGAAAATCAGAATGGTGGAAAATACTGTTGTACGGCACTGTATATGTACACTGAGGGTATAAAACATTTAGAACAACTTCCTGATATTGAGTTGCAAACGCCCCTTTCCCCTCAGAACATCCTCAATTCATTGGGACAAGGACTCTACAAGGTGTCGAAACATTCTACAGGGATGCTGGCCCATGTTGAATCAAATGCTTCCCGCAGTTGTGTTAATTTGGCTGGATGTCCTATATGAGGTGGATCATTCTTGATACACACAGGAAACTATTGAGTGTGAAAAACTAAGGGGTTTGGTGGTGATTTTCTAAACTGTTAGTTAAACCAACAGTTTAAAGTAATATTGAAAAATATTGTTACTTGAGTTGTGATTGGGGTATATTGGCCAAATGATCAGGAAAGTTGGTGTATTTCCCCTCCAACATTCATCAGAAACAACCATATTACAGCTATTTGCTTAAAATGCCTAAGTAAGTTACATAGTATATTACTGCTGTTCTCTCCTTCTTCCCTTTTTCCTGGTCTCAACACGTTTTCGCCCTCATCACCATTCAAGTCTGTTTCAATAGTCATGAGACCTAGTCTCCTTCCACCATTGTCACGGTGATAGCGAAAAGAATGGCTTTCAGGCTAAAGATGGTGGATAAATGGAGGAAGTTCACTCAGGCCATTTACCACTGTCTGCTGAAGGGGGTTACTCCATAGACACCAATGCGATAGCGGTCTGCTTAGTCCCTGACTTCCATTTAAACAGAACCATTGAGGGAGTGGAACATCTTGCTTCCTCTTCTGTCTCTGCTTGAGACTCCAGAATGCTGAGTCACAATGACAAGGCAGAAATACAGCCAGGGCAGAGCCTGAGTCAGTCCATACTGTAGTACAACCAAAGGGAGGTTATGACAGGAGAAAGAGTGGGAAGGAGGGAGACAAATAGGAATAGAGGGGAGGGGGAAAGAGTACAGACTAAAACGCTGTGTCACCCTTCAGAAGAATTCTGTAATGGTTAATCATTTATAGTATTACTATCACTTCTGTTTATAACTTTAACTTAAGAACATTCTTAGTTTGCACGATAAAATTGTAACGCTATGAGATGGACAAAAATATACAGGGTGGGTACCTGGAGGAATGTAGGGGAGGGTCATGTAATTTGTAATTGATGAAATTTGAATATTTCTCAGTGTTTTAGAATCAGTTGCTTATTAGGCTATACATCGATGCCCGATTCCACCTGATTCTCTGCTGGCCGTGAAATATGATGTGTGCCTAAAGGTTATTTAGCGTGGTCTCAATCAAATGATTCATAGACTATAGGCTACAAAGTGCACCCTCAGAGAAGCACAGAGAAAAGTTATATTTCTAAGATAGCTGCTGGGATAGCGTAAATAAAACTAGACTGCATTACACACTGCAACGGATATTCCAACCCTGAGGCCTGCTCTGCCCTTGCTGATCAAAACCCGGGTTTTTGCTGCCTAACCAATGCTGTGCTGTGTAGGCCTACAGTGGCAGTTCAGGAGGAGAGTCAAAGAATTCCTCAGAAAATAATTTTTGATTATAAGGCCTTGTCCAAAAAATGCAACATCTTGCGCGTAGACTAGGCTATAGCCTATGTTCTGTTCAGTTTGAAAAGGAGAGCAATTTGAGGACCGGAGGTCAACTATGATAGCTTGCTACGACTATAATTGATTTGAAGAAAAACAATATGTTTCTTTCCTATGATGTATTTATCCAAGTTATTGACATCACAATAAGCCAGATTTGAGTTACTTACATTGTGGTGCAGAAACTTGAAGCAGCAGTCACGGCACAATCATTTGGAAATGGACAGCTGATGGTGCAGAACATTGGCAAATTGGAATATGAATAATTCATTTAAACCGTCTTCATTTAATTAGACTTTACTAACAACAAGAGGGCTTTGTGTTGGAGCCTATTACTTCATATTTAAGAAACAAGAGGTAGCTCTACCTGTTTGACAGACAGAATTAGGCTATAGGCTGCTATATCCATAGATTTACATTTACATTACATTTAAGTCATTTAGCAGACGCTCTTATCCAGAGCGACTTACAAATTGGTGCATTCACCTTATTACATCCAGTGGAACAGCCACTTTACAATAGTGCATCTAAATCTTTTAAGGGGGTGAGAAGGATTACTTTATCCTATCCTAGGTATTCCTTAAAGAGGTGGGGTTTCAGGTTTCAGGTGTCTCCGGAAGGTGGTGATTGACTCCGCTGTCCTGGCGTCGTGAGGAGTTTGTTCCACCATTGGGGGCCAGAGCAGCGAACAGTTTTGACTGGGCTGAGCGGGAACTGTACTTCCTCAGTGGTAGGGAGGCGAGCAGGCCAGAGGTGGATGAACACAGTGCCCTTGTTTGGGTGTAGGGCCTGATCAGAGCCTGGAGGTACTGAGGTGCCGTTCCCTCACAGCTCCGTAGGCAAGCACCATGGTCTTGTAGCGGATGCGAGCTTCAACTGGAAGCCAGTGGAGAGAGCGGAGGAGCGGGGTGACGTGAGAGAACTTGGGAAGGTTGAACACCAGACGGGCTGCGGCGTTCTGGATGAGTTGTAGGGTTTAATGGCACAGGCAGGGAGCCCAGCCAACAGCGAGTTGCAGTAATCCAGACGGGAGATGACAAGTGCCTGGATTAGGACCTGCGCCGCTTCCTGTGTGAGCAGGGTCGTACTCTGCGGATGTTGTAGAGCATGAACCTACAGGAACGGGCCACCGCCTTGATGTTAGTTGAGAACGACAGGGTGTTGTCCAGGATCACACCAAGGTTCTTAGCGCTCTGGGAGGAGGACACAATGGAGTTGTCAACCGTGATGGCGAGATCATGGAACGGGCAGTCCTTCCCGGGAGGAAGAGCAGCTCCGTCTTGCCGAGGTTCAGCTTGAGGTGGTGATCCGTCATCCACACTGATATGTCTGCCAGACATGCAGAGATGCGATTCGCCACCTGGTCATCAGAAGGGGAAAGGAGAAGATTAATTGTGTGTCGTCTGCATAGCAATGATAGGAGAGACCATGTGAGGTTATGACAGAGCCAAGTGACTTGGTGTATAGCGAGAATAGGAGAGGGCCTAGAACAGAGCCCTGGGGACACCAGTGGTGAGAGCGCGTGGTGAGGAGACAGATTCTCGCCACGCCACCTGGTAGGAGCGACCTGTCAGGTAGGACGCAATCCAAGCGTGGGCCGCGCCGGGAGATGCCCAACTCGGAGAGGGTGGAGAGGAGGATCTGATGGTTCACAGTATCGAAGGCAGCCGATAGGTCTAGAAGGATGAGAGCAGAGGAGAGAGAGTTAGCTTTAGCGGTGCGGAGCGCCTCCGTGATACAGAGAAGAGCAGTCTCAGTTGAATGACTAGTCTTGAAACCTGACTGATTAGGATCGAGAAGGTCATTCAGAGAGAGATAGCGGGAGAGTTGGCCAAGGACGGCACGTTCAAGAGTTTTGGAGAGAAAAGAAAGAAGGGATACTGGTCTGTAGTTGTTGACATCGGAGGGATCGCGTGTAGGTTTTTTCAGAAAGGGTGCAACTCTCGCACTCTTGAAGACGGAAGGGGCGTAGCCAGCGGTCAGGGATGAGTTGATGAGCGAGGTGAGGTAAGGAGAAGGTCTCCGGAAATGGTCTGGAGAAGAGAGGAGGATAGGGTCAAGCGGGCAGGTTGTTGGGCGGCCGGCCGTCAAAAGACGCAAGATTTCATCTGGAGAGAGAGGGAGAAAGAGGTCAGAGCACAGGGTAGGGCAGTGTGAGCAGAACCAGCGGTGCCGTTTGACTTAGCAAACGAGGATCGGATGTCGTCGACCTTCTTTTCAAAGTGGTTGCCAGAAGTCATCTGCAGAGAGGGAGGAGGGGGAGAGGGGAGGAGGATTCAGGAGGGAGGAGAAGGTGGCAAAGAGCTTCCCTAGGGTTAGAGGCAGATGCTTGGAATTTAGAGTGGTAGAAAATGGCTTTAGCAGCAGAGACAGAGGAGGAAAATGTAGAGAGGAGGGAGTGAAAGGATGCCAGGTCCGCAGGGGAGGCGATTTTCCTTCATTTCCGCTCGGCTGCCCGGAGCCCTGTTCTGTGAGCTCGCAATGAGTCGTCGAGCCACGGGGGGCGGGAGGGGAGGACCGAGCCGGCCTGGAGGATAGGGGACATAGAGAGTCAAAGGATGCAGAAAGGGAGGAGAGGAGGGTTGAGGAGGCAGAATCAGGAGATAGGTTGGAGAAGGTTTGAGCAGAGGGAAGAGATGATAGGATGGAAGAGGAGAGAGTAGCGGGGGAGAGAGCGAAGGTTGGGACGGCGCGATACCATCCAGTAGGGGCAGTGTGGGAGGTGTTAGATGAGAGCGAGAGGAAAAGGATACAAGGTAGTGGTCGGAGACTTGGAGGAGTTGCAATGAGGTTAGTGGAAGAACAGCATCTAGTAAAGATGAGGTCGAGCGTATTGCCTGCCTTGTGAGTAGGGGGGAAGGTGAGAGGTGAGGTCAAAAGAGGAGAGGAGTGGAAAGAAGGAGGCAGAGAGGAATGAGTCAAAGGTAGACGTGGGGGAGGTTAAAGTCGCCCAGCACTGTGAGAGGTGAGCCGTCCTCAGGAAAGGAGCTTATCAAGGTATCAAGCTCATTGATGAACTCTCCGAGGAACCTGGAGGGCGATAAATGATAAGGATGTTAAGCTTGAAAGGGCTGGTAACTGTGACAGCATGGAATTCAAAGGAGGCGATAGACAGATGGGTAAGGGGAGAAAAGAGAATGACCACTTGGGAGAGATGAGGATCCCGGTGCCACCACCCGCTGACCAGAAGCTCTCGGGGTGTGCGAGAACACGTGGGCGGACGAAGAGAGAGCAGTAGGAGTAGCAGTGTTGTCTGTGGTGATCCATGTTTCCGTCAGTGCCAAGAAGTCGAGGACTGGAGGGAGGCATAGGCTGAGATGAACTCTGCCTTGTTGGCCGCAGATCGGCAGTTCCAGAGGCTACCGGAGACCTGGAACTCCCACGTGGGTCGTGCGCGCTGGGACCACCAGATTAGGGTGGCCGCGGCCACGCGGTGTGGAGCGTTTGTATGGTCTGTGCAGAGAGGAGAGAACAGGGATAGACAGACACATAGTTGACAGGCTACAGAAGAGGCTACGCTAATGCAAAGGAGATTGGAATGACAAGTGGACTACACGTCTCGAATGTTCAGAATGTTAAGCTTACGTAGCAAGAATCTTATTGACTAAAATGATTAAAATGATACAGTACTGCTGAAGTAGGCTAGCTGGCAGTGGCTGCGTTGTTGACACTACACTAATCAAGTCGTTCCGTTGAGTGTAATAGTTTCTGCAGTGCTGCTATTCGGGGCTAGCTGGCTAGCTAGCAGTGTTGTTTACGTTACGTTGCGTTAAAGAACAACAATAGCTGGCTAGCTAACCTAGAAAATCGCTCTAGACTACACAATTATCTTTGATACAAAGACGGCTATGTAGCTAGCTATGTAGCTAGCTACGATCAAACAAATCAAACCGTTGTACTGTAATGAAATGAAATGAAAATGTGATACTACCTGTGAATGCGACCGGGTTGTTGAGTTCTATTCAGTAGACGTTGGCTAGCTGTTAGCTGTTAGCTAGCTAGCAGAGTCTTCTACGTTAAAGACGACAAATAGCTGGCTAGCTAACCTCGGTAAATTAAGATAATCACTCTAAGACTACACACTCTAAACTACACAATTATCTAGGATACGAAGACAGCAAAGACAGCTATGTAGCTAGCTAACACTACACTAATCAAGTCGTTCAGTTGAGTGTAACAGTGCTGCTAATCGGTGGGCGTTTGCTATTTGATTTTGATTTGGCTATGTATAGGTGCAATGATATGTGACCTGCTCTGACAGCTGATGTTTCCATCATCTGATGTGTCCAAGAGTATGTGGACACCTGCTCGTCCCCACCTATGCAGCTATAACAGCCTCCACTCTTCTGGGAATGCTTTCCAATAGATGTTGAAACATTGCTGTATGGATTTGCTTCCTTCCAGCCACAAGACCATTAGTTAGGTCGGGCACTGATGTTGGGCGATTAGGCCTGGCAATCGAACCTTTATTTAACCAGGCGTCCATTTTCAAGTTTCAAAACCTTAATATCATAGGTAAGCCAGTTGAGAACAAGTTCTCATTTCAGACCAATTCATCCCAAAGGTGTTCGATAGGGTTGAGGTCAGGACTCTGTGCAGGCCAGTGAAGATCTTTCACACCGATCTCGACAAACCATTTCTATATGGACCTCGCTTTGTGCATGGGGGCATTTCCTGTTTCAGCATGACAAGGGCCTTCCCCAAACTGTTTCCAGGAAGTTGAAAGCACTGAATCGTCTAGAATGCCATTGTATGTTGTCGCGTTAAGATTTCACTTCACTGGAACTAAGAAGCCTAGCCCGAACAATGCAAAACAGACCTAGACCATTATTCCTCCACTCGAATCCGCCAAACCCAGATTTGTCCGTTGGACTGCTAGATGGTGAAGCGCGATTCATCACTCCAGAGAACGTTTTCCCACTGCTCCAGAGTCCAATGGTGGCGAGCTTTACACCACTCCAGCCGACGCTTGGCATTACACATGGGGATCTTAGGCTTGTGTGCGGCTGTTCGGCCATAAAAGCTATAAAAACAGTATGGGAATGAGGCAGCTTCAGAAAAAGGGTGAGCTGTTTACTGATAGTTCTTGTGCTGAGGCAGCTTCAGCACTTGGCAGTCCCGTTCTGTGAGCTTGTGTGGCTTACCATTTTGAGGCTGAGCCATTGTTGCTCCTAGACGTTTCCACTCCACAATAACATCAGTTACAGTTGACCGGGGCAGCTCTAGCAGGGCAGAAATTTGACAAACTGACTTGTTGGAAATGTGGCATCCTATGAAGGTCCAATTTGTAAGTCGCTCTGGATAAGAGCGTCTGCTAAATGACTTAAATGTAATGTAAATGTAATGTTTAAAGTTAGTGAGGGAGATATGAGTCTCTTTATGGTGAATCTTGCTTTTTTGTTTTTACATTTACTGATAATTTCAAAATTATATTTAAATTCCATCTTAAATAATGTGAAGAGGGGTTTGTTCTCTGCCCACTTCATTTCATGGATAAAGAATCTTCCATAAAAGATAAATAAATGAACAATGAAAGTTAAATCAGGGTCCATATCAAAAAACATAATATCATAGTCTCTCAGATTAACATTAGTAGTCTTCTCTTTAAGATTTAACTCACTCTCCAAAATCTTCTGACAAAGAACATAAGTATACAATATGGAATAAGAATGACTTAAAACACAAAAACAAGTATTTATTTTTCCAAGACTGGTTTGACAACAACATTATTTGGATTAAACAATTATTGAACAATGATGGCCAACTATACGATTATCAAGAATTCATGAGAACACACAATGTTACATTCACTCTGGAGGAGTGGGATCGTCATCAAATGATCCGCATAGTTCCTGTTGAATTTCTAAAGGTGATTGGCTACGCTCTGTGAGGGTGGATTTCACTGGTGTATTCCGTTTGGAACAATAAATAGAGCGAACAAGGCTCCTTCCAGTTCACAAGTCTGAGAAGACGCATGAAGAAGTTATTGCTTCAACAGTGATTGAACGGAACTCCTCTGCCTTCGTCCCGCATTATAGAACATTCTGGATTGATAACATAACACTTACCTGAACTATAATAGCAAAATAGTCGAATAAACCTTATTTTTGTACCGTTACTTTAGATATTAAAGAAAATCTGCCAAAATGGAGTCTCAGATCCGCCAGAACTATCACCACGATTGCGAAGCTGCTATCAACCGGATGATCAACTTGGAGATGTTTGCCTCCTACACCTACACTTCAATGGTAAGGAGTTTACCAAGGTGACCGTTTTGTTGAGCTACCTGTTATTATGCCTGGGCCTAAATTCCACTTTTCACCCGACTTTTCTGTAGCCAATAACCTCAACTCCGTTAAGTACATATTTGAGTTTTACTTGGCAAGGCTATTAAGACCCTCCAGGTTGGTATAGCATTCAAGTGAAGCCGGGAATCTATCCTACCTTGGTCAGAGCGCGTAAGAACTCATTGACAGGTTAATTGTCAGGTTACCAAGTAGACTAGACGGATTCATGCCTATATCATCAAGCTTAGTTGCCACAACAATAACATAACGCCCAGTCACGTTCGGCACTTTTTATTTTATTTTAACCACACTGTTTTGTTTGTCCACCCAGGCTTTCTATTTCTCCCGTGACGATGTGGCTCTGCCTGGCTTCGCGCATTTCTTCAAGGAGAACAGCGACGAGGAGCGAGAGCACGCCGACAAGCTACTCTCCTTCCAGAACAAGAGAGGTGGACGCATTTTACTCCAGGACATCAAGGTGAGCGCCTGAGCATCGAGGAAAACATTTAGATTGTAGACTGATAGAAAATGTCTTTACTCCATGGAGTGCCCAGCGTTAAGTTGATATAGAGAACCTGGAGTAGTCCTAAACATACTGCCTCTAACCACTGAACTGAAACAGTGTGAGGGATGTAACTCTGTTCACTTTATCCAAACCTAAACGTTTGCTAGTAGTCCCTAACCCTCCTGTGTTCACTCTGGCCTGTGTAGAAGCCAGAACGTGATGAGTGGGGCAATGGGCTGGAGGCCATGCAGTGTGCTCTGCAGCTGGAGAAGAATGTGAACCAGGCCCTGCTGGACCTGCACAAGATTGCCTCTGACAAGGTTGACCCCCATGTAAGTTATGGTGGAACCACATGTATGTATCACATAGAATATAGGTACTGTCTCAGGAGATGATCAGGTTGTTGTAGCTCTGATAACTAATGACAGGATTGGGTGACCTGTTTCTTAACACTCACACAATAGTCCACAGATGCACACTACACACACACAATGCAGCTAATGCATAAGGGGTGGCAGGTCATCTAGTGGTTAGAGCTTTGGGCCAGTAACCAGAAGGTTGCTGGCTCGAATCCCTGAGCTGACAAGGTAAAAATCTGTTCTGCCCCTGATTAACCCACTGTGCCATGTTAGAATGTCATTGTAAATAGGAATTTGTTATCTGACGTGTCTAGTTACAAAATAAACTGCAGACACCTCATTATCTGCCCTTATGCCATTACCACCAGGCTCTTGTGTGTTACTGTAATTACTGTTACAATAGTCTGTATTCATTATCTTTTCTGACCTGTGTTTTCCCTCTTTAGCTGTGTGACTTCCTGGAGACTCATTACCTGAATGAGCAGGTGGAGGCCATTAAGAAGCTGGGAGACCACATCACCAACCTCACCAAGATGGATGCTGTCAAAAACAAGATGGCAGAGTACCTGTTTGACAAGCACACCCTGGGAGGCCAGAGCTAAACCACTTCCATCCCCAGGCTACGGCCTCCAGCCTCAGACCAGGACTCCTTGGTTCTCTGATAGACCCTCCTGGCTTTGCTTTTATAGGGAGGGGAGAGTGTTAAACTGGTGAATTGCAACACTGCTGTGACATTGATGTTTCTGTTCACAACACTACTGTATTGGAGGCAAGGCTTCTTGTAAAACAATAAAAAAGATCACTGAAGTTTGTTGCTGTTTTCTAAGTGTTGACCTGTAGTAATGGATGTTGTCAGTCTATTGAGGTGCTTTGCTCTTTTACTGAGCATCTTCATACAGTGATAAATACTGACTATTGTAGACTTACTAGTGGCTGAGGGTCATAACAATAGGAGAAGTTTAACATGAGTTTCATAAAGGATGTTACCTCTGACCAGAGGTTGTCCTTTACTGTATCTTGTAATAGTGCCATGTCAATTAAGGACCCAGCTGTCAACTCTAGCGCCGTAGGAGTGAAATTGTTACCTACAATTGATGTAGACCTTTACGCTGTGCATCAAGTTTATTAGACAGCCAAGAGGTCAATCAAAATCGCTAGCCAGCTGTTATGGCACATTTCTCTAGTGATGGGAAGTTGGGCTCTGACTGACAAATTGTCACTCATTGTGTTTATTTCAGTTGGTAAAGCCCAATAGTTCCCCTACAGCAAATTATGAACTGAATACTCAAAGGAGTGATTCTACAAGCCTCTCGTTCTTAAGACTCACTGAATAAATGTGTTAGGCACAGGATAAAGATGAAACGATCTCATGCTGCTACCCAAAGCCAAGGGATACTGAAGTTCCTGAACAGGTTTGTTAGCCAGTTTGTTAGTCCAGTAATGTTTGTTGGCATATTATTTTATTTCCAATTCTGGTGGTTATTTACAAATGTTTGTGGTGCAAATTTCACTGTCTTTAAAATAAAAAAACCTAAAAAACACGTTCACCCATAACACATGGATGGCTAATGCAGAAAGAATGAATTGATGGATTCTAGCTAACACAACCTGAACTTTCACATACACAGAGACAGGCAGATGTCATGGCATCAGTCTTTTTGACTAGTTTGTGCATAGTGACACCTACTGACATGAACAGGTAAGGCAAGTTTGGTTAGAATAGAGTGGAATAAAATGAATGACATTCAATAAAATCTGCCTCATGAAAAGGGGGATATTATTTTCAATGAAAATGTTGAAAGTAGTTGATTTAATGATTGTATATATGGATTTTACAGGCAATCAGTTCCTATAGTGAGTCCCACTGAACAAACCTCTGGTGGACCAGATGGAGACCAGGACAACAATAGGTTCGGGATTTCATGACTTGAGCATTCAAAAAAAGTTATTACAAGGTCTACTGTCTTAATTGTAACTCTGCCTTACATAAATCTTCTAGAAATAATCATTTTAGAAGAGCACTGTAATCAGATGAACTAATAATAGGTTTTATGTCATAACATTTAAACCTGTCTGTCCATTGCTTAACATTGTGCATAGAGGGAAATATATACATAAAGACATTGTTTCTTTTCTTTGCATAACACTCATCCCTGCTACAGTAGTTCATTAAACTACAGAGTATGTTCTCCATTGAAGTTGTTGTCTCTGGCTGTTTTGGTATCAGATTTGGAATGAGTAAGAGCAAGGTTTGTGGTAGTGTGAAAGAGTTTGATCCACCTTAGGTCAGGAGTGTTTCCAATCCACATAACCTGACAATAAAACCCCCAGTCCTATAGTGATAGCACAGATGAAAAGGGAAGCTATCTAAAACAATAATATTTTGTCATGGCCTACGAAGAGGACGCTGGACCCATACCTGACCAGGTCATGAGATCAGGAAACACTCTAGGCCCCAGAAAAGACACATACACATTTTGCCACACCACCTTGGAACTTGCGGTGTCACCTCTGGCTAATGAGGTGCAGTTCAAGAACAAATAATTATTTTTGAACAGCTTTTTACTGACTCAAGACTTCTGAACTCATGATTCGTTTTTTTCTGAGTGACTCATTTAAGATATTAGTTTGACCTGCTGGCCGCAATGAATTATCCAGCACGATTAATATGCGATCCTTTGGTGATGCGCTCCGACCAACAACTGTCTGTCATATGGGCATAGGCAAAATAGATCATTCTGCCAGCAGCATAGAGAAGAAAACTATATTGAATGCAATTAATTGATTATTGAATGTTATGATGGTCACAGCTTTGTAGAACCAAACCATAAACAGCCTATGCTGAACAAACTCGAGAACGAATCGTTTGGGGTGCTGCAGTTCAAACAATATTGTGCTGATCACCTTCACGGTAGTAAAGCAACGCATTCTGCCAAGAGTTGTTCACAATCTCGTCCGGTTGAAGCCAAACAAGACCTTGTTTCAAATACTGTATACCAAGAAATAATGGTATTTGTACGCCTAGCAATCAACAAATGTATATGGCTTAAAGCATGCTTTTACAGTCTCAGTCAAAAATGACAGCTTAGGGTCGCAAAGGTAGGGATTCCTATGATGAAGATGTAAAGAATGTTTGCTGTTCTGTGGTGTGTAATGAGGAGCAACCAGATGCTGCACTTGACGCATTTATGAAATGACTTATTCCAGTTATTAATAAGCATACAGCCATTAAGAATATGACTGCAAAAAAAATGGTTAAATCCCCATGGATTGATGAGGAATTGGAAAATGGTATGGTTGAGAAGGATGAGGCAAAGGGAATGGCAAATAAGCCTGGCTGCACAGCTGACTGGCAAACATACTGTACAATAAATTCAGAAATCATGTGAGTGAAGTGAACAAAAAGGAGAAGGAGAAAATGTACTATGAAACAAAGATAAATGATATGAAGAATGATAGCAAAAAAGCTTTGAAGTACCTTAAATGAAATGTTGGACAAAAAGACAAACTCGGGCTCCATCATTCATTGAATCAGGTGGCTCATTCACCACAAAACCCACTGATATTGCCAATTACATTAATGCTTTTTTTCATTGGCAAGATTGGAAAACTTGGGTATGACATGCCAACAACTAATTCTGAACTTACACATCCGTGCATAACTGACCAAATGATAAAAGACAAGCATTGTTATTTTGAATTCTATAAAGTGAGTGTGGAAGAGGTGAAAAAATGGTCTGTCATCAATGAAAAGCCACCTGGGTCTGACAACTTGGATGGAAAATTACTGAGGCTGACAGCGGACGGACAATATTGCAACTCCTATTTGCCCTCTCTTCAACCTAAGCCTACAGGAAAGTGTGCACCCTCAGCCCTGAAGGGAAGCAAAAGTCATTCCATTACCCAAGAATAGCAAAGCACCCTTTACTGGCTCAAACAGCTGACCAATCAGGCTGTTACCAACCCTTAGTAAACTTTTGAAAAAAATTGTGATTGACCAGATACAATGCTATTTCACAGTCAATTAATTAACAACAGATTTTCAGTACGCTTACAGGGAAGGGCATTCAACATGTACGCACTTACACAAATTACTGATGATTGGCTGAGAGAAATTGATAATTAAAAGATTGTGGGAGATGTTTTGTTAGGGCTCCCGAGTGGCGCAGCAGTCTAAGGCACCGCATCTCAGTACAATAGGTGTCACTACAGTCCCTGATTCAAGTCCAGGCTGTATTACATCCAGCCGTGATTGGGAGTCCCATAGGCCGGCGCACAATTGGCACATCGTCGTCCGGGGTAGTCCGTCATTATCAATAAGAATTTGTTCTTAACTGACTTGCCAAGTTAAATAAAGATTAAAAATACAGAAACATAAAATAAAACACTTCAGCTTTTCACAATATTGATCATAATCTGCTGCTGGAAAAAGTGTATGTGTTATGGCTTTACGTCCCCTGCTATATTGTGGATCTGGAGTTACATGTCTAACAGAACACAGAGGGTGTTCTTTAATGGAAGCCTCCAACATAATCTAGGTAGAGTCAGGCATTCCCCAGAGCAGCTGTCTAGGTCCCTTACTTTTTCAACCTTTACTAATGACTTGCCACTGGCGCTGAGTGAAGCCTGTGTGTCTATGTATGTTGATGAACTAAAACACTAAACCCTAAACCTCAACTAAATCTTGTAATGAATAATGTGGAAATGTAACAAGTTGAGACTAAACTTTTGTCATGGTCAAAACATATTGATACAACGGTAGCTAAGATGGGGATAGGTCTGTCAATAATAAAGCACTGCTCTGCCTTAACACTATCAACAAGGTAGGTTCTACAGGCCCTTGTTTTGTCGCACCTGGACTACTGTCCAGTCGTGTGGTCAGGTGCCACAAAAAAGGACTTAGGAAAATTACAATTGGCCCAGAAATGTACACAGAGAGCTAACAATATTATGCATGTCAATCTCTCATGGCTCAAAGTAGAGAGATTTACTTCATCACTACTTGTATTTGTGAGAAGTATTGACATGTTGAATGCACGAGCTGTCAGTTTAAACTACTAGCACACAACTCAGACACCAATGCATACTCCACAAGACATGCCACCAGGTCTCTTCACAGTCCCCACATCCAGAACAGACTATGGGAGGTGCACAGTACCACAGAGCCATGATATGTCTACTATTCCACATCAAGTAGCTCATGCAAGCAGTAAAATAAGACTTTAAAAATAAAAATACAACTTATTGGACAGCAGGGACTGAGAAGAGACACATCGGCACAGACACTATAACATATGCAATATAGACACACAATGGATTTTGTGTGGTAGAGGCCTGAAATCTGTTTTGTAATGTATCGAACTGCCTTTATTTTGCTGGACCCCATTTAGAGTAAATGCTGCCTTGACAACAGCTAAATGGGATCCATAACTAATACCAATGTTGGTCAATTAAGGAATATGCTTTTTAATCAGATGCCACCTAGTGGCTTTTTTGGGAGTGTCAGGTTATCACAAATCTCTGGCCCTCTGTGTGGCCTTGGCACAGGTCAAATGGATTTTGAAATAGAATGACTTAGCTGCAAAACATTACCCTAAATATAAACCAACTCCGTGAACACCATCACCATATTTTATTTAAATGTACATTATTTTACCATGTCAATACTTCTTGGTTGTAAATGGTGGCAGTTGTGAAAAGGAAATAGTTGCAGTTACCAAAAATGCCATTGTTGATTTGACACTGTTCTCATTAATCCATTTTCCCCTTTAACCAAATGGTCTACCCACCAGAAACTCAGTTACTATTTGGACACCAAAAATATAGCAATATTTTTTCAGTTTAAAGTATTAACGTTAAGCTTGCCTGTTAATTACCAAAATGGTAGACTTCAGTAATTTTGGTAAATTATCTTTGCAACCATGTGACAGCTCCAACAAGCCCCGTATGATGAACGAGAGGCTTGTAGATTTACTATTGAGTATTCAGTTCAGAGTTTGCTGTAGGGGAACTAGTGTGCATTACCAAAATGAGTGAAGATTGAGTGTGTCAGTAAGAGCCGAACGTCATCATTAGAGAAAGACACCATAACAGCTGGCTAACGGATTTACCCAGCAGGACGCAAGGGTTTGATTCACCTGTTGGCCATTTTATAAACTTGGGATATGCAGAGTGAAGATCTACAGCAACTGTTGTTACCCATTTCACTCCTATGGACCTAGAGTTGACAGTTGGCTCCTTAATTGACATGGCACTACTACAAGATTAACAAGTCAACCAGGTAAACCATCTCCGAATGAACATCTGGTTTTCATTTAAAGGTACTAAATTATTATTCGATAAAAGACAGTACTGTGCAGCCGTCTTCATTGTTTGAACCAAGGCTTGTCGTAAACTCTGTCAATCACCAAATTCTTTACTCAACAGCCTTCACTGCCTTGTGGTTAATCCATTTGCAGACCCTTTAAGGGCAAGCCCTGTATGGTGAACAATGAGGTGTAGAAAGCATTTATCATTGAGTGAAGATTCAGAGTTTGCTGTAGGCATGACCGAATCGCTGCCTGCAGCATGCCCACTAGCATCACCACCCTGGATGGTTCCAACCTTGAATATGTGACATCTATAACACCTAGGTGGCTAGACTGCAAACTCTCCTTCCAGACTCACATCAAACATCCAGAAAATTCCAGAGTTGCTTTCTAGATCACTCAGAGAAAACACCATAGTGCTGTCAACGGACTCAAACTTGCAGTCCAGCAGAGTTGCGACAAGGGTTTGATTCACCTGTTGGCCATTTCTATATGCACGCGCTCCAGCAGGTGTATCTCACTGAGCCAACACCTTGGTTCAGTACTCTGCTGCCTGTGCATAACAAGCTGCAAAAATCGCTGAAGTTGGAGACTTTTATCTCCCTCTCCAACTTTATCCGAGCAGCTAACCGATCGCTGCAGCTTACCTATGGACCTAGAGCTCTTTTGACACCTGTTGGCTCCTTAATTGACATGGCACTATGCCTTTTACAAGATGACTGCCCATTTTTTTCTAAAGTAATTGTTTTACTCCATGTGTAACACCCTTCTGGTCAGACTTGTTCTCAACATGACCTTAAAATAAAAAAATTAAAAAAGACTTAACATCTTTATTAAACTTCTATTGTTATGACCCTCAGCCACTAGTAGGTCTACAATTGTCAGTATTTATCACTGGTATGAAGATGCTCAGTAAGACAGAGCAAAGAACCTGAATAGACTGAATCATTACTACAGGTCAACACTTAGAAGTCATCAACAAAAACATTTGTGATCTTTTTAATTGTTTTACAAGATGCCTTGCCTCCAAAATACAGTAGTGTTGTCAACAAAAATACCTCAATGTCACAGCAGTGTTGCACTGCACCAGTTTAACACTCTCCCCTCCCTATAAATGTAAAGCCAGGAGGATCTATCAGAGAAGCCAGGTGTCCTGCTCTGAGCCTGGAGGCCATAGCCTGGGGATGAAAGTAGTTTAGCTCTGGCCTCCCAGGGTGTGCTTGTCAAACAGGTACTCTGCCATCTTGTTGTTGACAGCATCCATCTTGGTGAGGTTGGTGATGTGGTCTCCCAGCTTCTTAATGGCCTCCACCTGCTCATTCAGGTAATGAGTCTCCAGGAAGTCACACAGCTAAAGAGGGAAAACACAGGACAGACAAGAGAATGACTACAGACCATTGTAGATACAGTAACAAACAAGAACCTGGTGGTAATGGCATAAGTGCAGATATAACTAAGCAAGTCAGTTTAAAACAAATTTACAAGAACATCCTAACGTGGAACAGTGGGTTAACTACCTTGTTCAGGGGCAGAACAGATTTTTAGCTTGTCAGCTAGAGGATTCGATCCAGCAACCTTTTGGTTACTGGAGCAAAGCTCTAACCGCCAGGCAACCTGCCGCCCCTTATGCATTAGCTGCATAGTATGCATCTGGACTATCGTGTACTTACAAAAGCAGGTCACACAATCCTGTGTCATTAGTTATCATCTCCTGGGACAGTACCTGTATTCTATGTGATACATACATGTGATGTGCGGTTCCACCATAACTTACATGGGGGTCAACCTTGTCAGAGGCAATCTTGTGCAGGTCCAGCAGGGCCTGGTTCACATTCTTCTCCAGCTGCAGAGCACACTGCATGGCCTCCAGCCCATTGCCCCACTCATCACGTTCTGGCTTCTACACAGGACAGAGTGAACACAGAAGGGTTACAGACAACTAGCCGATGTTAAGGTCAAGATAAAGTGAACAGAGTTACACTTCTCACACTCAGTTCAGTGGTTAGAGGCAGTAAGTTCAGGACTACAGGTTCTCTAGATCAACTTAATGCTGGAGACACTTTCCTCCATGGAGTAAAAACATTTTCTATCATCTACAATCTAAAAAAGTGTTTCCTATGCTCAAAGGCTCACCTTGATGTCCTGGAGTAAAATGCATCCACCTCGCTTGTTCTGGAAGGAGAGGAGCTTCTCAGCGTGCTCCCGCTCCTCGTCGCTGTTCTCCTTGAAGAAATGCGCGAAGCCAGGCAGAGCCACATCGTCACGGGAGAAATAGAAAGCCTGGGTGGGTAAACAAAAGTGTGGTTAGAGGAAAAAAATGCCAAACATGACTTGGCATTCAGTTCATGTTGTGGCAACTAAGCTTGATGATATAGGCATGTATCAGTCTAGTCTAGTCTACTTGGTAACCTGACAATTAACCTGTCAAGGAGTTGTTACGCGCTCTGTCCAAGGTAGGATAGATTCCCGGCTTCATTTGGATGTTATACCTACCTGGAGGCAATTAATAGCCAAGCCAAGTATAACTCAAATGTGTACTTAACGGAGTTGAGGTTATAGGCTACAGAAAAGTCAGGTGAAAAGTGGAATTTAGGCGCAGGCGTAATAATAAAACAGGTAGATCAACAAAACGGTCATCTTGGTAGACTCCTTACCATTGAAGTGTAGGTGTAGGAGGCAAACATCTCCAAATTGATCATCCGGTTGATGGCAGCTTCGCAATCGTGGTGATAGTTCTGGCGGATCTGAGACTCCATTTTGGCAGATTTTCTTTAATATCTAAATGAACGGTACAAAAAAATTGTTTATTCGACGATCTTGCTATTATAGTTCAAGTAAGTGTTATGTTATCAATCCGGAATGTTCTATAATGCGGGACGAAAGCAGAAGAGTTCCGTTCAATCACTGTTGAAGCAAGAACTTCTTCATGCGTCTTCTCAGACTTGTGAACTGGAAGGATCCTTGTTCGCTCTATTTATTGTTCCAACCCGAATGCGTCAGTGAAATCCACCCTCACAGAGCGTAGCCAATCACCTTTAGAAATTCAACAGGAATTTAGCGGATAATTTGATGACGACCCCACTCCTCAGGAGTGAATGTAACATTGTGTGTTCTCATGAATTCTTGCTAATCAGATCGTTGGCCATCATTGTTCAATAATTGTTTAATCCAAATAATGTTGTTATGCTCTTATGTCAGAAGATTTTGGAGTGAGTTAGAAGATTTTATTTTAAAGAGAAGACTATTAATGTTAATCTGAGAGACTCTGATATTGTTTTATTTTGATCCAAATGATATGGACCCTGATTTAACTTTCATTGTTCATTTGTTTATCTTTCATGGAAGATTCTTTATCCATACAATGAAGTGGGCAAGAACAAACCCCTCTTCACATTATTTAAGATCGAATTTAAATATTATTTTGAAAAGATCAGTAAATGTAAAAACAAAAAAGCAATATAAGAAACTCATATCTCCCTCACTATCTTTAAACACCAACTGTCAGGGCAGGTCACAGATCATTGAACCTGTACATAGCCCATTTGTAAGTAGCCCATCCAACTACCTCATCCCCATATTGTTACTTATTTCTTTGCTCCTTTGCACCCCAGTATCTCCCTTCCACATTCTTCTTCTGCACATCTATCACTCCCGTGTTTTATTGCTAAATTGTAATCACTTCGCCACTACGGCCAATGTATTGCCCTACCTCCCGAATCTTACCTCATTTGCACACACTGTATATATATATATATTTTCTATTGTGTTATTGACTGTACGTTTGTTTATTCCATGTGTAACTCTGTGTTATTGTTTGTGTCGCACTGCTTTGCTTTATCTTGGCCAGGTCACAATTGTAAATGAGAACTTGTTCTCAACTGGCCTACCTGGTTAAATAAAGGTGAAGTAAAAAAATTGAAGGTGAAATAAAAAGTGTCTAACTAATTGAAAAGGAATCTTGATATGTAATGCCCCTGTCTGTTAGGTTTATGTACTCTTCTTTGTATATTTTTTGTATCGTTGTGCTCATAATAATTAATAAATAAATATATATATAAATGATGATCCCACTCATACACTGAAGCAAAGATCATGTATTATATTGACAAGAGAGCCGAGTGACCACAATGGAAATGCATGTGCTCAATGATTGAAGACAGGAACAGGTGGGGACCATTCTAGCTAATGAGAGGGCAGGTATGAGTGTGAACAACACGCACAACTGAAAGTCGTTTTTCTCAAAGTTTCCGAAATGCCACGTGCATCCACATATATCAGTACATTTGTAAAAGCTTAAAAATTACAAAACTTATATTCAATCAAAATCCTCAAGTAATTAGAAAATAAAACGGGATTATCTCACGCGGAAAGATTTTGGGCCAAGTAAAAGATCTCGCCTTGACGGCTTCATCTCGGTCTGTTATTTTTTTATATAAAAAAACTTTGTTTATTAAAAAGTAAAATTATATTGGTAACACCTAAAGCCATAGTATCAGGCAAAATCAATATGCTACAGTGAGGGTCTAACTACAGCGGTTATTGTTGAAAAAGGTCTGTGTTTGCTGTATCCTTTGAAGAGAATAGGAAGAATTTGAACATTCATTCTAATATTAGGCTAATTTAGAAATAGTCTACATCTACGTTTGATTTAGGATATAAAAGGAATTGAACTTTGAGACGCAGTTCTGTAAACTTCTGTTTCATTCTCTAAGAGCACATGTTTCAATAGCATATGTAGCTTTTCCAGAATGCAGTCAAAAGAAAAACTGTAGGGTTTATCACACATTTTTTTTTTTATATCAATTACATTTTCAGAATGAGGTATGGGAATAAAGTAGTGGACAGAGAAAAAAGGCTGGCTTTTGTAGAAATGGTATTTGATGATACATCTTTCGGTTTCAAATAACATATTGTACTTCAGAAATGGTACATCAAAGTTGATTACATTAGAAATAACTACACAAAAAAGTAGCTACATACGTCTAACCACACATATGTTATTAAGCTAAAACTGTGAAGTGGAAAACTTTTTACAGCTAATGAAAATAAATCAAGAAATAAATAAATAAAGTACCATCCTAACAACTTTAGTTCACATGACCTGATCTTCCACAACTGTTGACAGGGTGCTTTCAGGGTGCTGGGTTATTGCTCAATACAGCCATGTAGTTGAAACGTCATTGGTATTCATAAGAACGAGAGCTGTGTTCGAATACTCATACTAACCGCACTAACCATACTATTTGTGATGTAAGTGGAGTATGTAGTATGGTTATTGGTGTTAGTATGGATATAGTTAGTATGCCAGAAGTTCCCGGATGTCATGCTAAATTAGCCAAAATACAAAGTATACAAGCAGTGGACATTATTTCCGTGCTTTCAGGGCCCAAAATGCAATTCTTTAGAAAACTGGTGTGGCCTAACAACGTTTTCAGATTTTAAGAAAATGGCAGAAAAACATATGTTTTTGAGTGAACTTGAAAAGTGCAGCATGCAATACAAATTGCGGTAACTCCACTGACCATTTTGCCAAGTTTTTTCTAAGCTAGCCAATGTTAGTTTGACTCGTCTAGCCTGCTACTGTAACTGTCAATTTGCCTGCTCATGAGGCTAGTGTTTCATTAGCTATCTGTCAGGGACATTTTTTGTTGTTGTCATGTTTTGACCTGATTTTATGTCTCATTTGAAGTTACAAGCTGCTGGCTTAAAGAAACATTCAATCATATACTTTACGTAGAAAGCCAAGCAAAAGCGTTTAGATAGAAAGATGTGTGTGTCAAGTATGCTAGAATGTACGTTTAAAAAGAAGTTGCATATGCAAATTAGCCAACACAGCATATCCTACACATATACTGTAGCATACCTTGCAATACAATGTTCTCTAAAAAACAACTGGGGAAAATGTATACAATTTGGTCTGCAATAAGAGAACCAGAGTTTGATTTCTAATTCAGATGAGTCCTCAAGTGTCAGCAGATTCCCAATACCACGATGGGCAGGCATGCGTAATGTTGGAGGCGTTGGAGAATGATAAAAAATCTGCAGGATTATAGAAAAAGCGGTTTGAGTTTCAAATACTTAATGTTTGTGAACTTGAATATATTTACTGTAGGTGGTTGAAATTATTAGCCTCACTATCCTGCTGATCTTCTAAAAGTTGAAGCTGCCAAATTTTTGCCAATCCATTATTCTACTACTAATTATGACTTAGTTTCAGGCATGTTTTGTCAGGCACCATAAAAGGCATTTCATTTGTACAATTATTGTCCAACAAGTGTTTACGGCCTTGATTGTTTAATGCTAACATTATATTATTCATAAAAGTGTTATACAAATCTCCAAACATATCTTTGTTTTGTTTTATAGCTATATTAAATGCTCCAGGGCTAATTTTGTTACAATCTGGCATGGTTTTTGAGATTTTGAACATAAAATAACAATTATATTAGCTAACATTATCCCTTAGGTCTGGCACAGCAAATACATTCATTGTTGAAGCATATGTTGCAGAACAGTGATTACAATATTTGTTGAGAATATTGACAACAACAACAAAAATCAATCTTAAGGGGGTTAGTTACTCTGTAGAGATGGGAAAACCTTCCAGAAGGACAACCATCTCTGCAGCACCAATCAGGCATTTATGGTAGAGTGGCCAGACGGAAGCTACTTCTCAGTAAAAGCCACTTGCCAGCCCCTTTGGAGTTTGCCAAAAGGCACCTAAAGGACTCTTAGTATAAGGACACAGGGCGAAACCAAGATGCAGACACGGGAGGCAGATGGTTTGAGTCTTTGATATTTATTGGTATCCAAGGGGCAGGCAAGAGAATGGTCATGGACAGTCAAAAAGATCAAAACAAGGTCAGAGTCCAGTAGGTACAGAGCGGCAGGAAGGTTCAGAGTGAGGGCAGGCAAGTGTCAAAACCGGGGGACTGACAAAAAGAGAGTGATTACAATTTTTGTTCAGAATATTGACAACAAAATCAATCAATTTTAAAGGGGTTACTACCTCTGTAGAGATGGGAGAACCTTCCAGAAGGACAACCATATCTGCACCAATAAGGCCTTTTTGGTAGAGTGGCCAGACGGAAGCCGCTGCTCAGTAAAAGGCACATGACAACCCACTTGGAGTTTACCAAAAGGCACCTAAAGGACTCTTAGACCATGAGAGGCAAGATTATCTGGTCTGATGAAACCAAGATTGAACTCTTTGGCCTGAATGCCAAGCGTCACATCTGGAGGAAACCTGCCACCATCCCTACGGTGAATCATGGTGATGGCAGCATCATACCGTTGGAATGTTTTTCAGTGGCAGGGACTGGGAGACTAGCAAGGATCGAGGGAAAGATGAACAAAGAAAAGTACAAAGATATCCTTGATGAAAACCTGCTCCAGAGCATTCAGGACCTCAGACTGGGGGTGAAGGTGCAACTTCTAACAGGACAACGACCATAAGCACACAGCCAAGACAACACAGGAGTGGCTTTGGGACATGTCTCTGAATGTCCTTGAGTGGCCCAGCCAGAGCCTGGACATGAACCCGATCGATCATCTCTGGAGAGAACTGAAAATAGCTGTGTAGCGACGCTCCACCTCCAACCTGACAGAGCTTGAGAGGATCTGCAGAAACGAATAGGAGAAACTCCACAAATACAAGTGTGCCAAGCTTGTAGCATCATACCCAAGAACACTGAGGCTGTAATCACTCCCGAAGGTTCTTCAACAAAGTATTGAGCAAAGGGTCTGAATACTTGTGTAAATGTGATATTTCCGTATTTATATATTATATAGATTTGCAAAAATGTCTGAAAACCTGTTTTTGCTGTGTCATTATGGGATATTGTGTGTATACTGATGAGGAAAAACAAGTAATCAGTTTTAGAATAAGGCTTTAACGTCACAAAATGTGGAAAAAGTCAATGGGTCAAAAAGTCAATACTTTCTGAATGCACTGTATATGACCATTAAGGCCAGATCGTTCTTCAAGATGTTCATAGGTGACAAGCAGGGTCAAATAATAATCACAGTGGTTATAGAGGACACGTCAGCACCTCAGGAGTAAATGTCAGTTAACTTTTCATAGCCCAGCATTCAGAGGTCGATGGAGAAACGAAACAGCATGTCTCGTGAACAGGTCAGGGTTCCATAGATGCAGGCAGAATAGCAGAAACTGGAGCAGCAGCACAACCAGGTGGACTGGGGAGTGTTCAGGCCAGGTAGTTGAGGCATGGTCATAGGGCTCAGGTCCTCACACTTTTCCAAAGTCTTGGAGTTCCCATTGGTAAGGAGTTTACCAAGGTGACCGTTTTTTTACCTGTATTATTCCTAGGCCTAAATGCCTCTTTCACCTTTTTATTATGTTGGTCTAGATAATTAATTGTTGAAAAATGTGTGTGTTTGTTATATCCTTAGAATACAATTGGAAGACTTGGAAAATCCATTCTAATGTTAGGCTAATTGAGAAATAGTCTGTGTCTATATTTGATTTAGGATATATAAGGAATTGAACTTTGAGACACAGGTCTGTAAACTTCTGTTTCATTCTCTAAGAGCACATGTTTCAATAACACATGAAGCTTAATTATTGACCTTTTCCAGAATGCAGTCAAAAGAAAAACTTCGGGTTTATCACATTTAAAAAAAACATAAATTCAATTTTCAGTATGAGGTATGGGAATACAGTAGTGGACAGAGAAAGAAAGGCTGGCTTTTGTAGAAATGGTATTTGATGATACACCTTTCGGTTTCAAATTGTTATTGTTGTTGTCAAGTGGTATATCAAAGTTGATTAGAATAGCCTAGAAATAACTACACAAAATCAGTAGCTACATACATCTAACCATACTACTTGTGATGTAAGTGTATATAGTATATAGTGTATATAGTAAGTGTATATAAGTGTATATAGTATATAGTATGTTTACTGGTCATAGTATGGATATAGTTAGTGTGCCAGATTAGCCAAAATACGAAGTTTTCAAGCAGTGGACATTATTTCCGTGCTTTCAGGGCCCATAATGCAATTCTTCAGACAACAGGCGTGGCTTCATAACATTTTAAGAAAATGGCAGAAAATATGGTGCCGAAGTGAGACGAGAGCGGATACAATTTCAGTGCTATAACTAATTATGACAAATAAGTTAAGTTTCTTTGCTACGCTATCCTTACGAAACGCGTAGCATATCATTGCAGCAGTATGTACCATTATGTTAGCTAGCTACCAAACACAAATTTAGTTGGCTATTTATACATCAGGCTTAGCTAAGCGGTATAGTCATTGTGCGTTCTCAATGAACATTGTTAATTCACTCTGGCTATCGACTCCGATTTCAGAGCACTCTCATCTGAGTGTGCAAAGAACAGATTAATTGATTAATTTTACAACCGTAACACCTGTTGAATATAACCGGTATCAGTAAACATCTGCAAAAAAAAGCATAATTAAATTGTTGCCAGAAACACAGTTACAGTCACCAATGCTCTGGATAACATGAAAACAGCATAACCAGCTCTGCTAGGGCGAGTAAAATGGTCAGAGTGAGGTGTTCTCTCATTTGTGTCTGGAAGCAGCTAGCAAGCTTGCCAAAGATAGCCAGTTAGCTTGGGTGCTTAATTGCCGTTGTGAGGTCAAAACGCTCGGATCAACCCTACTCCTCGGCCAGAGCGTCCAGTGTGGGCTCTGAACGCTCCGAATGCGAAACGCTTTGAATTTCCAAACGGACAATCTGACAACGCTCTGAATTTACGAATGCCCAGAGCGTACTCTGGCACTCCAGATTGAATTTACCAACACATCCGAAATCGTATGATGTCCAGCTAGTCATTTGTTATGCTAACAAGCTAGCAAGAGGTTGCAAAGCAACAGCTTCCGGTAGACAGGCGAAGCGCTAGTAAGCTCAACTAAAGTAGGGTGACCAGACGTCCCCGTTTTTAGTGGCCTGTCCCCGTTTTTGGTGGCCTGTCCCCGGAAATGTCCCAGTTTTTAGGGAGATGTCCCCGACCTCGTAGGGTAAATTGAATACTCCTGCACTAGATTGTGTAAGGCAAAACCTGCAAAGAAAAGGAAACAGGCAAGTTTACAAAGAAAATGCAACAGGCAAATGCACAAACACCAGAGAAAACTCAGAAAGACATTTTTATTTACTAACTATCTGCATTTTCTCTGGTATTTCTAGAACCACTTGCAACTGGAAATTGACATGGATAGGATAACTGGTAGAGTACTGCCAATACCAGGTTAGTTGTAGAGTCTATTTTTGTGTTTTGATTAGGCTTACCTGTAATGTCCAGAAATGCTGGATAACAACAATCTTTGGTTATATCATATTTAGTGTAGCTACAAGCTATTGATTTTTTTTGCCATGTGGCAGAGAGAATTTTGCTGTTTTAGAGCTCAGGGATTCTTAAAAGATGGGACAATCAACTTTTTACTACAAATATTTGTCTTAATTTTAACTAAATGTGAAGATTATATTTTGACACACCAAAGTATCAGCTATTAACACCATGTAAAGGAACAACCTCCTATTTTTTCATTAAATTCAACTAAGTGGATATGGTCAATTTCGTCAGACACCATAAAAGGCATTTCATTTGTACAATTATTGTCCAACAAAGTGTTTAAAGACCTTGATTATTTAATGCTAACATTAGATTATTCATAAATGTGTAATACACATCTCCAAACATTTTTGTTTTATTGCCATATTAAATGCTCCAGGGCTAATTTAGCTAGCAGTCTGGCATGGTTTCTAGATTTTGAACATGACATAACAATTATAAAGCTAACATTATCCCTTAGGTCTGGCACAGCAAATACATTAATTGTTGAAGCATATGTTGCAGAACAGTGATTACAATATTTGTTCAGAATATTGACAACAACAACTAAATCAATCTTAAGGGGGTGAGTTACTCTGTAGAGATGGGAAAACCTTTCAGAAAGACAACCATCTCTGCAGCATTCCATCAATCAAGCCTTTATGGTAGAGTGGCCAGATGGAAGCAGCTTCTCAGTAAAAGGCACTTGACATCCTTTGAGTTTTAGCTTTAGTTTTAGTTTTAGCCTTGGAGATTCCCAAAAGGCACCTGAAGGACTCTCAGTTTAAGGGCACAGGGTGAGACCTAGATGCAGACACGGGAGGCAGATTTTTCGAGTCCCTGATACTTATTAGTATCCAAGGGGCAGGCAAGATATTGGTCATGGACAGGCAAAAAGATCATAACAAGGTCAGAGTCCAGGAGGTACAGAGTGGCAGGCAGGCTCGAGGTCAGGGCAGGCAGTATGGTCAGGGCAGGCGGGTTCACAGTCAGGGCAGGCAAGGGTCAAAACCGGGAGGACAAGCAAAACAGAGCTAAGAAAAAGAAGGGATAAGGGAATTATATGCTTAAAGGTAACGATTAAAATATTCCACCCTGAAACCATATCATTGTATGAAATTTATTAGAATCATAAAACTATAATCTGATGATGGGTGTAATTTTAGTCCGAATTAGAACAAGGACCTTTTGCTCTTTTTTAGTATGTAAGCAGGGTGCAAGTGGGAAACAAATGATAAGAGAAGCTATCGACAGACAAGTAGTACTACTGTGTTCCTTACAGGACATTCTGTCTCCACCCGTGGAGGGGAGAAACTGTTAGGCTTGCAATAAATTATGAAACATGTTGCAGATTAAAGAAACAATGTGTCTGTATAGTGGAAAAACACTGACTGTCTGAGCAAGGCGTCGTTTAAGATTTGAACTTGTTTGTGTGTGTGTTATAAAGACTTAGTGGCTTCGGGACAAGTATCTTAAGTATCTGAATGTCCTTGAGTGTCCTTGAGTGGCCAAGCCAGAGCCCAGACCCGAACCCGATCTAACATCTCTGGAGACCTGAAAATAGCTGTGCAGTGACGTTCCCCATCCAACCTGACAGAGCTTGAGAGGATCTGCAGAGAAGATTTCGAGAAACACCCCAAATACAGCTGTGCAAAGCTTGTAGCGTCACACCCAAGAAGACTTGAGGCTGTAATCACTGCCAAAGGAACAACCTGTCATGTGTCACAAACTTTGTGAATATCTGGGTATTCCCTCTTCACACAGCAGAAAGACTGAATTTAATCAGCACATACTATTTGTTCTACAGTCCTTCTTTGGCCGGCAGAATTGGCATCTCCTCCTCTTGCCTGGTCCAACAGCAGCCTCAGGTGAATCAGTACAAGATTCAGCCCCCTGAACAGCTGTCACAAGCTCTGCAGAGGCTGCTTTGCAGGGGAGCCACTCCCTTCTTTGATTGTGTGGGTTACAGGTGCCTTTCCCAGGTGCTCCAGGAACACCCTCCTCTTGTTCTGCTTATCAGGCATCCAGGTAGGGTTGATCTTGTTCCGTATTACGAAGGCAATGTATGAGGACACATCAATGATGTTATGGAAAATGACAAAAAAAAAAAAACTAACAGGTCTGTGAGAGCCGGAATTGTTACTGGTTCCTCTTGTTCTGCTTATCAGGCATCCAGGTAGGGTTGATCTTGTTCCGCCTATTAGCACCAACGCACCACAGGCAATGTATGAGGACACATCAATGTTATGGAAAATGACAAAAAAAAAAAACTAACAGGTCTGTGAGAGCCGGAATTGTTACTGGTTGGTAGGTGATCAAATACTTATGTCATGCAATAAAATGCAAATTACTTAAAAATCATACAATGTGATTTTCTGGATTTTTGTTTTAGATTCTGTCTCTCACAGTTGAAGTGTACCTATGATAAAAAATTACAGACCTCTACATGCTTTGTAAGTGGGAAAACCTGCAAAATCGGCAGTGTATCAAATACTAATTCTCCCCACTGTATCACTATGTTGACGAAAAAGGTTCAAGACTACTTTCTGCACATTTCTGCTACTTTCTTAGGCTATACAAGTGCTATCTCTTGCAAATTAAATTATGTTTATACCTATGCAGTACCTTTAGCAGTAATAATAATAATAAACCTCTACTTTAGTAAATAAAACAATTATGACAGGTGTAATAAAATAAGAAGTGGTGTCCACTGATTAAATTCAGTCTTTCTGCTGTGTGAAGAGGGAATACCCAGATATTCACAAAGTTTGTGACACATGACAGGTTGTTCCTTTGGCAGTGATTACAGCCTCAAGTCTTCTTGGGTGTGACGCTACAAGCTTTGCACAGCTGTATATTTGGGGTCTCTAAATCTTCTGTGCAGATCCTCTCAAGCTCTGTCAGGTTAGATGGGGAACGTCACTGCACAGCTATTTTCAGGTCTCTCCAGAGATATTCGATCAGGTTCATGTACGGGCTCTGGCTGGGCCACTCAAGGACGTTCAGAGACTTGTCCCGAAGCTACTCCTGCATTGTCTTGGCTGTGTGCTTAGGGTCATTGTCCTGTTGGAAGGTGAACCTTCGTCCCAGTCTGAGGTCCTGAATGCTCTGGAGCAGGTTTTCATCAAGAATCTCTCTGTACTTTTCTCCATTCATCTTTCCCTCGATCCTTAGTCTTCAAGTCCCTGCCACTGAAAAACCCCCACAGCATGATGCTGCCATCACCACGATTCACCGTAGGGATGGTGCCAGGTTTGCTCCAGACGTGATGCTTGTAATTCAGGAATTCAGTACATTTCAATGACACTAAGTGGCAGTGTTTTACAATTAATGCCGGTTTGCCTGAGGCTAATGGAGTACAGATGTTTGTTCACATGCATATACACACACTTGCATTCAAATAAACACATACAAGAACACACACATACATGTAATAGTGCCAGACATGCACACAAACATATACAGTTGGCATTGCTAATATGATTTTAGTTGTCCTTGAACTTACATTTATTTATTATAATCTTTTGCATTGTTGTCTGCTGTTTTCTTCTGTCTTTTCCTTTTTTCTCTGTAGTTCAATAAATTGGTTGTTGGTGGGTTCCTGGGGGGCTGGGGGGGACTGTGGGAGGGGTCTCGAATGTTTGAGGGACAGCTATTGGGGAAATGTGGGGGGCTCTTGGAGGATTCGGGTTAACGTTTTTTGGCCTGGTGGTAGATCGGTCAACATGCCCTTGAGCAGGGCATTGATCCTGGATGCTTCTGTGTGTCACTCTGAATGGGGATCTGTTGGATGACTGGTATGATGTAGTTATTGAGCTGCTTCAGTGCAAGTATATTGTATATTTCGAATATTCAATAAATAATAAAAAAATACATGTAAAAAAGAGCAAACAGTTCAGTCTTGGTTTCATCAGACTAGAGAATCTTATTTCTCATGGACTGAGAGTCTTTAGATGCCTTTTGGTAAAATCCAAGTGGGCTGTCATGTGCCTTTCACTGAGGAGTGTCTTCAATCTGGCCACTCTACCATAAAGGCCTGATTGGTGGAGTGCTGCAGAGATGGTTGTACTTCTGGAAGGTTCCCCCATCTACACAGAGGAGGTGTTGTATCCATTTTAGAATAAGGTTGCAACAAAATGTGGACAAAGTCAAGGGGTCTGAATTATTTCCGAATGCACTAAATGGAGGGATTCAAACTGAGGGAGAAACACACTTTGAAAGCAGCTTTGATGGCCACTGTTAAGAGGAAGATCCCAGCTTCCCATTAATCTTACATTTATTTCTGCTCTTAAAAATAAGCGAACTGCATCATTTTAAAACCTGAGTTTTTAGAAACAGCTTGGTTTATGTGTTACAGGGGTATATGTATACAGCAATAGAGAGCTTCTATTGGTCAATCTCACCATGATATTGCCAAGTATTAGCATTAACTATGGTTTCGTTCTGTAAGACGGAACAGTGGGCAGCATTGATTTCAATGGACACGGTACTGTTCTGAACAACCAATTGAAAATGGTAATCGCCTTCAGAGGGCTAAATGTATTTTATTTTATTTTATTTTTTGTTTAACCTTCATTTGACTAGTCAAGCCAGTTAAGAACAAATTCTTATTTACAATGACAGTCTACCAAAAGGCAAAAGGTCTCTGGCAGGGACGGGGCTAAATGAAATACAAATATTTGACAAAACACACATCACAATGAGAGACACAACACTACATAAAGAGACAACAACATAGCATGGTAGGCAGTAACAGAATTCTGTTGTAACAGATAGGCTTACATTATTCAGTGTTTATACATCCTTGGCTGAGTACCAGAGGAAAGTTGGGGACAGTCAAGTCAGCAATAGCCCGTGTTGCTAGCAACAAGATAATGTTTTGAGTTCACGATCTAGCTAATGATTAGCACACTGGGGTAAATGTAGATGGGCAACCCCATGCAACAGGTTATCATGCTTATTGCTAAATAACACACCTGCCTGATAATATGGACTGATATGGTATTGGGCTCATTTCTTAGAAGTAAAATTATATTTTAGATGTTGTCAGGATACTTTTATTTTCATTCATTTTGGAGTAATAAAATTAGTCTGAAAAGTCCAAAGTAATTAGCCTCTCTGTTTCCAGGTAGACCAACAGATTTTCCTGTGTTTCTGTCTCTCTGAGTCAGTTTGCCTTGATGACATGTTTAACTGTAAAATTTTCAAGGCAAATGATAACTAACAGAGACAGAATGTCCTATAAGGAATACAGTAGTACAACTTGTCTGTCGATAGCTTCTCTTATCATGTGTTTCCCACTTGCACCCTGCTTACATACTAAAAAAGAGCAAAAGGTCCTTGTTCTAATTCGGACTAAAATTACACCCATCAGATTATAGTTTTATGATTCTAATAAATTTCATACAATTATATTGTTTCAGGGTGGACTATTTTAATCATTACCTTTAACCATATAATTCCCTTATCATTAACCCGTGTCCCTGCTTTTTCTTAGCTCTGTTTTGCTTGTCCTCACGGTTTTGACCCTTGCCTGCCCTGACTGTGAACCCGCCTGCCCTGACCATACTGCCTGCCCTGACCTCGAGCCTGCCTGCCGCTCTGTACCTCCTGGAATCTGACCTTGTTATGATCTTTTTGCCTGTCCATGACCGTTATCTTGCATGCCCTTTGGATACTAATAAATATCAGAGACTCGAAAAATCTGCCTCCCGTGTCTGCATCTAGATCTTGCCCTGTGCCCTTAAACTGAGAGTCCTTTGGGTGCCATTTGGCAAACTCCAAGGCTAAAACTAAAACTAAAACTAACACTCAAAGGCTGTCAAGTGCCTTTTACTGAGAAGTGGCTTCCGTCTGGCCACTCTACCATAAAGGCTTGATTCATGGAGTTCTGCAGAGGTGGTTGTCCTTCTGGAAGGTTCTCCCATCTATACAGAGGAACTAACCTCCTTTAAATTATTATTATGTTTTGGTCAATATTCTGAACAAATATTGTAATCGCTGTTCTTCAACAATTAATGTATTTGCTGTGCTAGACCTAATGGATAATGTTAGCTTTATACTTGTTATTTTATGTTCAAAATCTAGAAAACCATGCCAGATTGCTAGCTAAATTAGCCCTAGAGCATTTAATATGGCAATAAAACAAAACAAAAATGTTTGGAGATGTGTATTACACATTTATGAATAATCTAATGTTAGCATTAAATAATCAAGGCCTTTAAACACTTGTTGGACAATAATTGTACAAATGAAATGCCTTTTGTCTGATGTCTGATGAAATTGACCATATCCACTTAGTTGCATTTAATGAAAAAATAGGTTGTTCCTTTACATGGTGTTAAGACTTTTGTGTGTCAAAATATAATCTTCACATTTAGTTAAAATTAAGACAAATATTTGTAGTAAAAAGTTGATTGTCCCATCTTTTAAGAATCCCTGAGCTCTAAAACAGCAAAAATTCTCTCTGCCCCATGGCAAAAAATCAATAGCTTGTAGCTACACTAAATATGATATAAGCAAAGATTGTTGTTATCCAGCATTTCTGGACATTACAGGTAAGCCTAATCAAAACACAAAAATAGACTCTACAACTAACCTGGTATTGGCAGTACTCTACCAGTTATCCTATCCATGTCAATTTCCAGTTGCAAGTGGTTCTAGAAATACCAGAGAAAATGCAGATAGTTAGTAAATAAAAATTTCTTTCTGAGTTTTCTCTGGTGTTTGTGCATTTGCCTGTTGCATTTTCTTTGCAGGTTTTGCCTTACACAATCTAGTGCAGGAGTATTCAATTTACCCTACGAGGTCGGGGACATCTCCCTAAAAACTGGGAAATTTCCGGGGACAGCTCCAACCAGGGACAGGCCACCAAAATCGGGGACAGGCCACCAAAAACAGGGACGTCTGGTCACCCTACTTTAGTTGAGCTTACTAGCGCTTCGCCTGTCTACCGGAAGCTGTTGCTTTGCAACCTCTTGCTAGCTTGTGAGAATAACAAATTACTATCTAGACATCATACGATTTTGGATGTGTTGGTAAATTCAATCTGGAGTGCCAGAGTACGCTCTGGGCATTCGTAAATTCAGAGCGTTGTCAGATTGTCTGTTTGTAAATTCAAAGCGTTTCGCATTCGGAGCGTTCAGAGCCCACACTGGACGCTCTGGCCGAGGAGTAGGGTTGATCCGAGCGTTTTGACCTCACAACGGCAATTAAGCACCCAAGCTAACTGGCTATCTTTGGCAAGCTTGCTAGCTGCTTCCAGACACAAATGAGAGAACACCTCACTCTGACCATTTTACTCGCCCTAGCAGAGCTGGTTATGCTGTTTTCATGTTATCCAGAGCATTGGTGACTGTAACTGTGTTTCTGGCAACAATTTAATTATGCTTTTTTTGCAGACGTTTACTGATACCGGTTATATTCAACGGGTGTTACGGTTGTAAAATGAATCAATTAATCTGTTCTTTGGCACACTCAGATGAGAGTGCTCTGAAATCGGAGTAGATAGCCAGAGTGAATTAACAATGTTCATTGAGAACGCACAATGACTATACCGCTTAGCTAAGCCTGATGTATAAATAGCCAACTAAATTTGTGTTTGGTAGCTAGCTAACATAATGGTACATACTGCTGCAATGATATGCTACGCGTTTCGTAAGGATAGCGTAGCAAAGAAACTTAACTTATTTGTCATAATTAGTTATAGCACTGAAATTGTATCCGCTCTCGTCTCACTTCGGCACCATATTTTCTGCCATTTTCTTAAAATGTTATGAAGCCACGCCTGTTGTCTGAAGAATTGCATTATGGGCCCTGAAAGCACGGAAATAATGTCCACTGCTTGAAAACTTCGTATTTTGGCTAATCTGGCACACTAACTATATCCATACTATGACCAGTAAACATACTATATACTATATACACTTATATACACTTACTATATACACTATATACTATATACACTTACATCACAAGTAGTATGGTTAGATGTATGTAGCTACTGATTTTGTGTAGTTATTTCTAGGCTATTCTAATCAACTTTGATATACCACTTGACAACAACAATATGTCAATTTGAAACCGAAAGGTGTATCATCAAATACCATTTCTACAAAAGCCAGCCTTTCTTTCTCTGTCCACTACTGTATTCCCATACCTCATACTGAAAATTGAATTTATGTTTTTTTTAATGTGATAAACCGAAGTTTTTCTTTGACTGCATTCTGGAAAAGGTCAATAATTAAGCTTCATGTGTTATTGAAACATGTGCTCTTAGAGAATGAAACAGAAGTTTACAGACCTGTGTCTCAAAGTTCAATTCCTTATATATCCTAAATCAAATATAGACACAGACTATTTCTCAATTAGCCTAACATTAGAATGGATTTTCCAAGTCTTCCAATTGTATTCTAAGGATATAACAAACACACACATTTTTCAACAATAACCGCTGTTGTTAGACCTGCACTGTAGCATTGCTTTTGGCTGATACTACTGCTTTAGATGTGGATGCATGTGGCATTCCGGAAACTTTGAGAAAAAATATGTTTAGTTGTGCGTGTTGTTCACACGAATACCTGCCCTCTCATTGGCTAGAATGGTCCCACCTGATCTTGCCTGTCTTCATTCGTTGAGCACATGTATTTCCATTGTTAGAGTGGTCACTCGGCTCTCTTGTCAATATAAAAAGTAATCTTTGCTTTAGGGGATGTGTATGAGTGGGCTCGTCTTTAAATGACCCGCCTAGTTCCTGTTGAAATTCTAAAGTTGATTGGCTACGCTCTGTGAGGGTGGATTTCACTGACGCATTCCGTTTGAACAATAAATAGAGCGAACAAGGCTCTTTCCAGTTCACAAGTCTGCGAAGACGCATGAAGAAGTTCTTGCTTCAACAGTGATTGAACGGAACTCATCTGCCTTCGTCCCGCATCATAGAACATTCCTGGTTGTTGACATAGTACTTACTTGAACTGTAATAGCAAAATAGTCGAATAAACTCTATTTTTGTACCGTTCATTTGGATATTAAAGAAAATCTGCCAAAATGGAGTCTCAGATCCGCCAGAACTATCACCACGATTGCGAAGCTGCTATCAACCGGATGATCAACTTGGAGATGTTTGCCTCCTACACCTACACTTCAATGGTAAGGAGTCTACCAAGGTGACCGTTTTGTTTTACCTGTATTATTCCTAGGCCTAAATGCCTCTTTCACCTTTTTATTATGTTGGTCTAGATAATTAATAGCTAAGAAATTCCGTGAAGTGCATATTTGTTTTTTTCAAATGAAGCCGGGAATCTATTTCATCTTGGACAGAGCGCGTAACAACTCCTTGACAGGTTAATCGGCAGATTACCAAGTAGACTACAGACTAGACTGATTCATGCCTTTGTCAAAGTTTAGTTGCCACAACGAACACAACGCCCAGTCATGTTTGGCATGTTCTTTTTATATTTTTCTAACCTCCGTTTTATGTTTATCCACCCAGGGTTTCTATTTCTCCCGTGACGATGTGGCTCTGCCTGGTTTCGCGCATTTCTTCAAGGAGAACAGCGACGAGGAGCGGGAGCACGCCAACAAGCTACTCTCCTTCCAGAACAAGAGAGGTGGACGCATTTTACTCCAGGACATCAAGGTGAGCGCCTGAGTATCAAACACATTTAGATTGTAGACTGATAGTGAATGTCTTTCCTCCATGGTGGAAAGTGTCTACAGTTTAGTTGATGGGGAGAACCTGAAGTAGTCCTTAACATACTGCCTCTAACCACTGAACTGAAACTGTGAGGGGTGTAATTCTGTTCACTTTATCTTAACCTTAACATCTGCTAGTAGTCCTCAACACTTCTGTGTTCACTCTGTCCTGTGTAGAAGCCAGAACGTGATGAGTGGGGCAATGGGCTGGAGGCCATGCAGTGTGCTCTGCAGCTGGAGAAGAATGTGAACCAGGCCCTGCTGGACCTGCACAAGATTGCCTCTGACAAGGTTGACCCCCATGTAAGTTATGGTGGAACCGCACATCACATGTATGTATCACATAGAATACAGGTACTGTCCCAGGAGATGATCAGGTTGTTGTAGCTCTGATAACTAATGACACGGGATTGTTTGACCTGCTTCTTCACACGTGCACGGTAGTCCACAGATGCACACAATGCAGCTAATGCGTAAGGGGCAGCAGTTTGTCTAGTGGTTAGAGATTTATGCCTTAAAGGTTGCTGGATTGAATCCCAGAGCTGACAAGGTAAAAATGTGTTCTGCCCCTGAACAAGGCAGTTAACCTATTGTTCCACATTAGGATGCCATTGTAAATAAGTGTCAACGGACTTGTCTAGTTAAAAAATGGACACCTCATTATCTACGTGTTACTGTAGTTACAATAGTCTGTATTCATTCTCTTTTCTGACCTGTTTTCCCTCTTTAGCTGTGTGACTTCCTGGAGACTCATTACCTGAATGAGCAGGTGGAGGCCATTAAGAAGCTGGGTGACCACATCACCAACCTCACCAAGATGGATGCTGTCAAAAACAAGATGGCAGAGTACCTGTTTGACAAGCACACCCTGGGAGGCCAGAGCTAAACCACTTCCATCCCCAGGCTACGGCCTCCAGCCTCAGACCAGGACTCCTTGGTTCTCTGATAGATCCTCCTGGCTTTGCTTTTATAGGGATGGGAGAGTGTTAAACTGGTGAATTGCAACACTGCTGTGACATTGATGTTTCTGTTCACAACACTACTGTATTGGAGGAAAGGCTTCTTGTAAAACAATAAAAAAATATCACTGAAGTTTGTTGCTGTTTTCTAAGTGTTGACCTGTAGTAATGGATGTTGTATCAGTCTATTGAGGTGCTTTGCTCTTTTACTGAGCATCTTCATACAGTGATAAATACTGACTATTGTAGACTTACTAGTGGCTGAGGGTCATAACAATAGGAGAAGCTTAACATGAGTTTCATAAAGGATGTTACCTCTGACCACAGAGGGTGTCCTTTACCGTATCTTGTAATAGTGCCATGTCAATTAAGGACCCAGCTGTCAACTCTAGCGCCGTAGGAGTATAATTGTTACCTACAATTGATGTAGACCTTTACACTGTGCGTCACAAGTTTATTAGACAGCCTAGAGGTCAATCAAAACCGTTAGCCAGCTGTTATGGCACATTTCTCTAGTGATGAAGTTTGGCTCTGACTGACAAATTGTCACTCATTGTGTTTATTTCAGTTGGTAATGCCCAATAGTTCCCCTACAGCAAATTATGAACTGAATACTCAAAGAAATGATTCTACAAGCCTCTTGTTCTTAAGGGGCTTATTTGAGCTGTCATATGGTTGCAACGCTACTGTTACTTTACATAAGTTACTGAACGCTGTCATTTTGGTAATTAACAGGCAAGCCAAACTTTAATACTTGAACTGAGAAATATTGTTTTCAAGATATAGTAAAGGAGTTTCTGTTGGCTAGACAACTTGGTTAAAGGGGAAGATGGTCTAATGAGAACTGTCTAATCAGCAATGGAATTTTCAATTACGCTTCAACTTCTTTATACAACCAATTATTGACATGGTAAAATTGAGTACATTTGTATGGTATTGACTATCTTGGTTTATATTTAGGGTAAAGTTTTGCAGCTTTGTCATTCTATTTGAAAACATATTTTACACAGCCACAAAGAGGGCCAGAGATTTGTAATCTGATGTACTCAAAAAGGCCACTAGATGACATCTGATTAAATTGCATATTCCTTAATTTCCCAACATTTGTATTTATGGATCCCTATTACTCTTCATGGGGTCTGGCAAAATAAAGGCAGTTCTATACATTAAAACTAACCTTACATTAAACAGATTTCACAAAATATTAAGGGTTCCCACTCAGGCCACTACTCTACCACTACATCTTTTTTTCTGTTTATTTTATTTTTACAGGGACGGTGCACATTAATCAACGTTTCAGTAAAAGTGCCGGTTTTAGCCAGCCGGCTAATTTTCAACCGCAGTCCCTGGGCAGGTTATTAAAAACAATTACAATATAGACAATAGCACCATAGACATAGCAACATAGGACAAGCAAGACATAGCATACAGAGAGCAACATAGAACAAAAAGCAGCAAGACAAAATTCATAAAAGCAACAAAGTGTTTCCATACCTCACAAGCTACAGACAACATGGAAAGCGGCAACACACAGCTAGGGACCATGTTCACAAATCTGATTGACCTTTAGCCATGTCTTCAAGCATTTTCTGAAAGTGTGATATGTGGTGCAGTTATGTGTGTCTGATGGCAGTGTATTCCAGACATGGGAAGCTCTCACAGAGAATGCAGATTTACTAAAGGTGCTTTTCCTTAGGGGAACTATACAGTCACCTCTCATGGCAGACCTTGTGGATCTGCTGCCATATGTCTGGGTTTTCTGTTTAACAAAAATATTGAGTGGAGGGGGAGCCAGGCCATTAAGGATCTTGAATACAAGACATGCGTCGGTGTATTGCACAAGATTTTCCCAACTCAAGAGCTCATGTTTTCTAAGGATGTGACAATGATGATGGCTATTGGGCTTCCTATCAAGCACTTTGAGAGCCTGTTTGTAGACAGACTGAATAGGTTTTAATGTTGTACAGCAAGCTTGGGCCCAACTAGTCAAGCAGTATGTTAAGTGGGGAGTATCATAGATTTGAAGTACAGTTTTGCTACCTCTGTAGTCAAACAATTTCGTATAAATCGGAAATTAGCTAGATTGAATTTAGTTATTTGAATTACCTTTTTCACATGCTTTTTAAAAGAGAGGTTGGAATCAAGTATGATGCCAAGGTACTTAAAATCGGATACCACCTGGAGCTTCTCCCCTGACACATAGACATCTGGCTCAGTAGCATCTGTTGCCCTCTTTGTGAAGAACATGCAAACAGTTTTTTTCACATTGAGATGCAAACACGAGTCACAGAGCCACTTTGTAACCTGGACCATTACAGTAGTGAGTTCTTGTGCAGCTTGTTGTTTGCTCTTTGCATGCACATATATCACTGTATCATCTGCATACATTTGAACTTCAGACCCAGTACATACAGAAGGCAGATCATTAATGTACAGGCTGAACAGGAGGGGCCCCAGTATTGACCCTTGGGGCACGCCCACATCATAGCTACGAGTGGGCGACAGCTCATTGCTCACTCTGACACACTGAGTTCTGCCTTCAAGGTATGATTTCATCCATCTCAAGGCATCAGGGGAAAAGTTGAACTTGGACAATTTTGTGATGAGAATCTCATGGTTAACAGTATCAAAAGCCTTCCTTAGGTCCAGAAACACAGCCCCAACAGCACCCCCTTTGTCCATCTTGGACTTCACATTTTCAGAAGAAAGCAGTTGGCCGTTTCTGTGGAGTGTTTCGCTCTGAAGCCAAACTGCATGGAGTGTAATGTGAAGGGGCTGTTGAGGTGGTTAATCAGTTGTTCTGCTACACACTTTTCAACAACCTTTGACACCACAGGTAGTATACTAATGGGCCTTTAGTTACTCTCGTCAGCAGGGTCGCCTGATTTAAAGATGGCCGTTATTATGGCCGACTTCCATACCCTTGAAACACACAGAGACCAATAGATGTGTTGGTGACCTTAGTAATGGGGCCAATGAGTGACTCTTTGTAGTTTTTAAGAAAGGTAGAGTCCATCCCAAACACATCTTTGGCTTTAGAGTTCTTTAGTGAGCTAATCACCTTGTTCACCTTTGACTCAGAAACCTCCCTTATGATGAAGACAGGTTGAGTGTCATTCACTAGCACTGAGCCCAAGAAATCAGTGAAGGGGTTCTGTGTCAGTAACCTGACAGAGTCAATAAAGTAGGAATTGAAGGCTGTTGCTATTTCAACTGCATCCTGTGTTAGATTGTTATTCACCATGATTTCTAGTCTTTTGCAGTGTTACTATGGTCTTTCCCTGTTAACTTTTTTAGATTCTCCCATATCAATTTAGAATTTCCCTTTGCTTCACCAATTATGTTAATAAAAAAGTTTGCCTTGGCCTGTCTGATTTCTTTTATCACCTTATTTCTCAACATGGTAAACCTACGTCTGTCATGCTCTAATTTAGATTTTAGGGCTGTTTTTAGAGCATAATCTCGTTCTTTCATCAATTTCCAGATTTCTCCATTTAGCCAAGGAAGAGTGCTCTTTTGGCCAGGTTTGGATTTGATTTTCTTTAGGAAGCCATTTATTGTAGTCTGGATTGTGGATAGAAAAACCTGACTATCAGCTTCCACGTCTGTATAGGACAAGAGATCATTCCAGTTTATTCCCTTAATTGCTTTTTCAAAATAGTTTAATCTACAACACAAAATCAATGTGTGTGTATCTGTAGTGAATATGTAATTGTGTTTTTATGGTTTTAAATCTTACTTTACTGCTTGCATGAGTTACTTGATGTGGAATAGCAGCCATGTCATGGCTCTCTGTAGTACTGTGCACCTCCCATAGTCTGTCCTGGACTTGGGAATTGTGAAGAGACCTGGTGGTATGTCTGGTAGCTCTCTGTGCATTTAAGTGTGAGCCGTGCAGGCCAGTTCTGGGCCAATTGTAATTTTCCTAAGTCCTTTTTTGTGGCACCTGACCACATGACTGGACAGTAGTCCAGGTGCGACAAAACAAGGGCCTGTAGAACCTACCTTGTTGATAGCGTTAAGAAGGCAGAGCAGTGCTTTATTATGGACAGATCTATCCCCATCTTAGCTAGTGTTGTATCCATATGCTTTTACCATTTCAGAAGTTTATTCTCAACTTGTTACATTTCCACATTATCCATTACAAGATTTAGTTGAGATTCAGGGTTTAGTGTTTTTATTTTATGTCCCAAATACAATGCCTTTAGTTTTTGAAATTCATGTATTTAGGACTAACTTATTTCTTGCCACCCAGTCTGAAAGCAGCAGCTAATAGGGATCCATAAATACAAATGCTGGGAAATTAAGGAATATGCCATTTAATCAGATGCCATCTAGTGGCCTTTTGAGTACATCAGATTACAAATCTCTGGCCCTCTTTGTGGCTTTGTGTAAAATATGTTTTCAAATAGAATGACAAAGCTGCGAAACTTCACCCCAAATATTAACCAAGATATTCAATACCATACAAATGTACTCAATTTTACCATGTCGATAATTGGTTGTATAAAGTTGAAGAGTAATTGAAAATTCCATTGCCGATTAGACCATCTTCCCCTTTAACCAAGTGGTCTAGCCCCCAGAAACTCCTTTACTATATCTTGAAAACAATATTTCTCAGTTCAAGTATTAAAGTTTAGCTTGCCTGTTAATTACCAAAATGACAGCGTTCAGTAACTTAACAGTAGCGTTGTAACCATATTACAGCTCAAATAAGCCCCTTAAGAACGAGAGGCTTGTAGAATCACTCCTTTGAGTATTCAGTTCATAATTTGCTGTAGGGGAACTATTGGGCATTACCAACTGAAATAAACACAATGAGTGACAATTTGTCAGTCAGAGCCCAACTTCCCATCACTAGAGAAATGTGCCATAACAGCTGGCTAGCGATTTTGATTGACCTCTTGGCTGTCTAATAAACTTGTGATGCACAGCGTAAAGGTCTACATCAATTGTAGGTAACAATTTCACTCCTACGGCGCTAGAGTTGACAGCTGGGTCCTTAATTGACATGGCACTATTACAAGATACAGTAAAGGACAACCTCTGGTCAGAGGTAACATCCTTTATGAAACTCATGTTAAACTTCTCCTATTGTTATGACCCTCAGCCACTAGTAAGTCTACAATAGTCAGTATTTATCACTGTATGAAGATGCTCAGTAAAAGAGCAAAGCACCTCAATAGACTGATACAACATCCATTACTACAGGTCAACACTTAGAAAACAGCAACAAACTTCAGTGATATTTTTTATTGTTTTACAAGAAGCCTTGCCTCCAATACAGTAGTGTTGTGAACAGAAACATCAATGTCACAGCAGTGTTGCAATTCACCAGTTTAACACTCCCCCATCCCTATAAAAGCAGATCCTCCTGGCCAAGGAGTCCTGGTCTGAGGCTGGAGGCCGTAGCCTGGGGATGGAAGTGGTTTAGCTCTGGCCTCCCAGGGTGTGCTTGTCAAACAGGTACTCTGCCATCTTGTTTTTGACAGCATCCATCTTGGTGAGGTTGGTGATGTGGTCTCCCAGCTTCTTAATGGCCTCCACCTGCTCATTCAGGTAATGGGTCTCCAGGAAGTCACACAGCTAAAGAGGGAAAACACAGGTCAGAAAAGATAATGAATACAGACTATTGTAACAGTAATTACAGTAACACACAAGAGCCTGGTGGTAATGGCATAAGGGCAGATAATGAGGTGTCTGCAGTTTATTTTTTAACTAGACAAGTCAGATAACAAATTCCTATTTACAATGACATTCTAACATGGCACAGTGGGTTAATCAGGGGCAGAACAGATTTTTACCTTGTCAGCTCAGGGATTCGAGCCAGCAACCTTCTGGTTACTGGCCCAAAGCTCTAACCACTAGATGACCTGCCACCCCTTATGCATTAGCTGCATTGTGTGTAGTGTGCATCTGGACTATTGTGTGCATGTGAAGAAACAGGTCACCCAATCCTGTCATTAGTTATCAGAGCTACAACAACCTGATCATCTACTGGGACAGTACCTGTATTCTATGTGATACATAAATGTGATGTGCGGTTCCACCATAACTTACATGGGGGTCAACCTTGTCAGAGGCAATCTTGTGCAGGTCCAGCAGGGCCTGGTTCACATTCTTCTCCAGCTGCAGAGCACACTGCATGGCCTCCAGCCCATTGCCCCACTCATCACGTTCTGGCTTCTACACAGGCCAGAGTGAACACAGGAGGGTTAGGGACTACTAGCAAACGTTTAGGTTTGGATAAAGTGAACAGAGTTACATCCCTCACACTGTTTCAGTTCAGTGGTTAGAGGCAGTATGTTTAGGACTACTCCAGGTTCTCTATATCAACTTAACGCTGGGCACTCCATGGAGTAAAGACATTTTCTATCAGTCTACAATCTAAATGTTTTCCTCAATGCTCAGGCGCTCACCTTGATGTCCTGGAGTAAAATGCGTCCACCTCTCTTGTTCTGGAAGGAGAGTAACTTGTCGGCGTGCTCTCGCTCCTCGTCGCTGTTCTCCTTGAAGAAATGCGCGAAGCCAGGCAGAGCCACATCGTCACGGGAGAAATAGAAAGCCTGGGTGGACAAACAAAACAGTATGGTTAAAATAAAATAAAAAGTGCCGAACGTGACTGGGCGTTATGTTCTTGTTGTGGCAACTAAGCTTGATGATATAGGCATGAATCAGTCTAGTCTACTTGGTAACCTGACAATTAACCTGTCAATGAGTTCTTACGCGCTCTGACCAAGGTAGGATAGATTCCCGGCTTCACTTGAATGCTATACCAACCTGGAGGGTCTTAATAGCCTTGCCAAGTAAAACTAAAATATGTACTTAACGGAGTTGAGGTTATTGGCTACAGAAAAGTCGGGTGAAAAGTGGAATTTAGGCCCAGGCATAATAACAGGTAGCTCAACAACACGGTCATCTTGGTAGACTCACCATTGAAGTGTAGGTGTAGGAGGCAAACATCTCCAAGTTGATCATCCGGTTGATGGCAGCTTCGCAATCGTGGTGATAGTTCTGGCGGATCTGAGACTCCATTTTGGCAGATTTTTTTAAATATCTAAAGTAACAGTACAAAAATAGGGTTTATTCGACTATTTTGCTATTATAGTTCAGGTAAGTGTTATGTTATCAATCCAGAATGTTCTATAATGCGGGACGAAGGCAGAGGAGTTCCGTTCAATCACTGTTGAAGCAAGAACTTCTTCACGCGTCTTCTCAGACTTGTGAACTGGAAGGAGCCTTGTTCGCTCTATTTATTGTTCCAAACCGAATACATCAGTGAAATCCACCCTCACAGAGCGTAGCCAATCACCTTTAGAAATTCAACAGGAACTATGCGGATCATTTGACGACGATCCCACTCCTCAGGAGTGAATGTAACATTGTGTGTTCTCGTGAATTCTTGATAATCGTATAGTTGGCCATCATTGTTCAATAATTGTTTAATCCAAATAATGTTGTTGTCAAACCAGTCTTGGAAAAATAAATACTTGTTTTTGTGTTTTAAGTCATTCTTATTCCATATTGTATACTTATGTTCTTTTGTCAGAAGATTTTGGAGTGAGTTAAAATCTTCTATCTTAAAGAGAAGACTACTAATGTTAATCTGAGAGACTATGATATTATGTTTTTTGATATGGACCCTGATTTAACTTTCATTGTTCATTTATTTATCTTTTATGGAAGATTCTTTATCCATGAAATGAAGTGGGCAGAGAACAAACCCCTCTTCACATTATTTAAGATGGAATTTAAATATAATTTTGAAATGATCAGTAAATGTAAAAACAAAAAAGCAAGATTCACCATAAAGAGACTCATATCTCCCTCACTAACTTTAAACATCAGCTGTCAGAGCAGGTCACATATCATTGCACCTATACATAGCCAAATCAAAATCAAAATCAAAGCCCATCTGTAAGTAGCCCATCCAACTACCTCATCCCCATATTGTTACTTATTTTTTTGCTCCTTTGCACCCCGGTATCTCTACTTGCACATTCATCTTCTGCACATCTATCACTCCAGTGTTTAATTGCTAAATTGTAATGACTTCGCCACTACGGCCAATTTATTGTCCTACCTCCCTAATCTTACCTCATTTGCACACACTATATATAGATTTTTTAAAATTGTGTTATTGACTGTACGTTTGTTTATTCCATGTGTAACTCTGTGTTATTGTTTGTGTCGCACTGCTTTGCTTTATCTTGGCCAGGTCGCAGTTGTAAATGAGAACTTGTTCTCAACTGGCCTACCTGGTTAAATAACAAAATGAAAAGGAATCTTGATATGTAATACCCCTGTCTGTTAGGTTTATGTACTCTTCTTTGTATATATTTTGTATTGTTGTGTTCATAATAATAAATGTAAAAAAATATATAAAAAATATAAATAAATGATGATCCCACTCATTCACATCACCTAAAGCAAAGATATGTATTATATTGAGAAGAGAGCCGAGTGACCCATCTAACAATGGAAATACATGTGCTCAACGATTGGAGACAGGCAAGATCAGGTGGAACCATTCTAGCCAATGAGAGGGAAGGCACAGGTGTGAACAACACGCAGAACTAGACGTAATTTTTCTCAAAGTTGCCGGAATGCCACGTGCATCCACATATATTAGTACATTTGTTAAAGCTTAAACATTACGAAACTTCAATATGATCAAAATCCGCAAGTAATTTGACACTGTTATATACCTCCTCACAAAAACGGTTATATCTCACGCGGACAGATTGTGGGTGGAGTAAATGCACTTGCCTCGACCTCATCTTAATCTGTTTAAAAATTGTTACTTTGTTTATTACGAGAGTGGATGAATTTACTTGTTTTGACTAATTATGACAAGAGTTAAGAAAATGTTGAGAGGTGTAATGACTTTTCAAATAAGTTACGTTACACGTTATGTCTGATGTTGGCTGACAATTTTTTAGCTACGCTATCCTTACGAACCGCATAGCATATCATTACAGCAGTATGTACCAGTATGTTAGCGTAAAGTTAGTTGGCTATTAATACATCAGGATTAGTTAAGTGGTATAGTCATTGTGCGTTCTCAATGGACACTGGAAGTAGCTAGCAAGCTAGCCAAAGTTAGCCAGTTAGCTTGGGTGCTTGACTGCCGTTGTGAGGTCTAAATGCTCGGATCAACCCTACTCCTCAGCCAGAGCGGGCTCTGAACGCTCCGAGGGCGAAACGCTTTAAATTTACGAAAGGACAATCTGACAACGCTCTGAATTTACGAACGCCGAGAGCGTGCTCTGGCACTCCAGATTTAATTTACAAACACACCCGAAATCGTACAATGTCTAGCTAGTAATTAGTTATGCTAACAAGCTAGCAAGACGTTGCATAGCAACACCATCAGCTTCTGGTAGACAGGTGAAGCGCTAGTAAGCTCATCTAGAAGTTTACAGTTCTTTTACAGTATACTCAAATGTAACTTTATTTAACTAGGCAAGTCAGTTAAGAACAAATTCGGCCTACTCCAGCCAAACCCGGACGACGCTGGGCCAATCACAGCCAGATTACATTTACATTTAAGTCATTTAGCAGACGCTCTTATCCAGAGCGACTTACAAATTGGTGCATTCACCTTATTACATCCAGTGGAACAGCCACTTTACGTGATACAGCCTGGATTCAAACCAGGTACTAAAGTGATGACGCTTGCACTGGGATGCGGTGCCTTAGACTGCTGCGCCACGGAGATTGGCCAAGATGGCTGCTTGAACAGACGCTTTTTTACCGAGCTCCGTACCAAACTTCAGAAAGATTGTGAAAATTGTTTTTAAAAAAAAGTTTAGTCATTATTATTTTTATTTGTTCAAGATATAAGACCTTTCCTGTGACTGGAATGATAATTGGATAATTTATTTCAGCATGTCCATGCAAAGTCGTGACAAAAAAAGAAAGGAAAAAGTTTGCCGTTCTATTGCTAATCAACAAGAGAGAAACGTGCTTATAGACAACTGCCATAACTACACTTGGCCTATGGATAATATCATGCTGACTGAATTTTCTGGATTTTACTACTTTAAATAATACTTTCAAGATCAATTGGATAAAACAATTCCTAAGAAGACCCACTTCTATCTGGAATTTTATTCCTCATCATGTCTTCTCTACTTTTGGTGGCCTTAACTTCATGTTGTTTTGCAATTATAATATTGACAAAGTTCCAGTGAAACTTTCTGCTTTTCATCGGCAGGTTTTCTTGTCATGGTCCTTAATTTATAAACACAATTTTTCTCCACACAGATATTATATATGGAATAATCGGGATATATTGTATAAAAATACCTCTCTGTTTTTAGAATATTGGTTCAGAAATAATATCCTATTGGTGAGCCAACTGGTAAATGCAGAGGGTCTTTTACTCAGTTATAAAGAATTCTTATCACTTTACAAGGTCCCTGTAACACCTAAAGATTTTGCAATTGTTTTAGATGCCATTCCCTCAGGTGTTGCTATGTTATTCAGGAACATGTCAAGACCTGACCCTCAGAGCCTACCTTCTATTGACCCTGTTGACTCATCAGTAGGAAAGATTTGTTTCTCTTTTGGTCCATTCAACAACAGAGCGATACGATCCTTGTTTCAGCAGGACCTTATGTCATGCCTTATTGGAATGGATTTATTGATAATATCTGTTGGAAAAAGTTTGGATGTTGCCACAAACATACCTACTTGTTAACAAAATTAAGGAAGTTTCCTTTAAAATTATTCATAATTATTATCCTGCCAACCACTATATGAAGAAGTTTAAGGAAAACATCAACTCAAATTGCTCCTTTTGCAATGACCACCCAGAAACAGTTGTGCATCTTTTTGGCATTGTATGCATGTAAGAAAACTGTGGCAAGACATCAGTAGGTTTATAATTGAACACATTTATGAAGATTTTACACTATTGTGGAGAGATGTACTGTTTGGATTCTTTACATACAATAGAAATAAGCGGAATCATTTTTATGTAATTAATTTAATTATTCTTTTGGCCAAATTTCATATACACACATGTAAATTTACAAACAGAAAACCACATTTTCGTATCCTACAAAAATAAATTGAACTGTATTTTAAGACGGTTAAATGCTCTACTAACAAAAAAAGCTGTTAGAATTGTAAGTATATGCATGTCCCTTAAGGTCCTTGTGTAATTGTAATGTGATATTGTACCCCCTAGCTCGATTGTCCATTGTTTGCAATCTATGTATGCTTGTGTTCCCTCATGTGCTTTATGTATTGACTTGTTGTTAATAAAAATAAAATAAAAAATAAAAATAAATAAAAAATAAAAAAGACTGCTGCGCCACTCGGCAGCCCTATGAACTAATAGTATATAGTATGCAGTATGTATGTAGTATACAGTATGTTAGAATGGGTAATCGAACACTACTTAGGTCTTCTGGGTCAGTATGCATCAAGCCTCTCAGAGTAAGAGTGCCGATTTAGGATCAGCTCCTCCCCCCAGCAGCTACGAGGCCCCTGATCTTTCCTGGCCTAGTATGTAAGGTAGTGCCTCTACTCCAATTGTTGTAGAACAGGGCCACCTTTTTCCTAAAATGTAAGCCAAAACAGGCTCTGTCTATCAGTTTGTCATAGCTACTATTTAGGTGCATTGTTTGTTGAAAAATTATGAAGCGTAATGCTTTCATTATGAGTGCAAACAAAGTTTTGGAGACAATGAGACGAAGCCTCTTCAGACTGTTGGAAGTGGCAGTAGACTCATGCTTAAACCAGTGTTACAACAAGGGCTGTGTCATACTTGGCATTCCTTCTTTTTTTTGTGAAAAGGGATATCACTTTTTGACTAAATTATGTGTCATGCCTAAAGTATAAGTTTGGGTGAGAATATAACGTGAACGTCTAGCATCCCAAAAGTTGCTTGCAACTCATCACGGACAACTTCAGCTTTTTAGCTAATTATCAACTTTGCAACTATAAAAGCCAGCCTTTCTTTCTCTGTCCACTACTGTATTCCCATACCTCATATTGAAAATTGAGATGATATTTAAAAAAGTGTGATAAACCATTCTCTTAGAGAATGAAACAGAAGTTTACAGAACTGCGTCTCAAAGTTCAATTCCTTTTATATCCTAAATCAAACGTAGAAGTAGACTATTTCTAAATTAGCCTAATATTAGAATTCTTTCTATTTTCTTCTAAGGATATAACACACACACATTTTTCAACAATAACTTCTGTAGTTAGACCTGCACTGAAACATTTGCTTAAGCTTTTAGCTGATACTACTGCTATAGTTGTTTCCAATAGAATGTTACTTTGTAATAAACAAAGTTATTTTTTTTTCATTAACAGTCCTTGATGAAGAGGTCAAGGCGAGAGCATTTACTCTGCCCAAAATCTTTTCGCGTGAGATAAGCCCGTTTTCTTTCAAATTACTTGAGGATTATGATCGAATAGAAGTTTCGTAATGTTTATGCTTTTAAAAATGTACTGATATATGTGGATGTATGTGGTATTCCGGAAACTTTGAGAAAAATTAAGTATATTTGTGCGTGGTGTTCACACACGTACCTGCCCTCTCATTGGCTGAATGGTCCCACCTTAGCCAGCTGTTATTGCACATTTCTCAGTGATAAAACTGGTTTGGCTCTGACTGACAAATTGTCACTCATTGTGTTTATTTCAGTTGGTAATGCCCCTAGTTCCCCTACACAAATTATGAACTGAATACTCAAAGAATGATTCTACAAGCCTCTTGTTCTTAAGGGGCTTATTTGAGCTGTCATATGGTTGCAACGCTACTGTTACTTTACATAAGTTACTGAACGCTGTCATTTTGGTAATTAACAGGCAAGCCAAACTTTAATACTTGAACTGAGAAATATTGTTTTCAAGATATAGTAAAGGAGTTTCTGTTGGCTAGACAACTTGGTTAAAGGGGAAGATGGTCTAATGAGAACTGTCTAATCAGCAATGGAATTTTCAATTACCCTTCAACTTTATTCTTTAAAAATTGAGTACATTTGTATGGTATTGACTATCTTGGTTTATATTTAGGGTAAAGTTTCGCAGCTTTGTCATTCTATTTGAAAACATATTTTACACAAAGCCACAAAGAGGGCCAGAGATTTGTAATCTGATGTACTCAAAAAGGCCACTAGATGGCATATATGCATAAATGCATAAATATGCATAAATTGCATATTCCTTAATTTCCCAACATTTGTATTTATGGATCCCTATTAGCTGCTGTCAAGGCAGCAGTTACTCTTCATGGGGTCCGGCAAAATAAAGGCAGTTCTATACATTAAAACTAACCTTACATTAAACAGATTTCACAAAATATTAAGGGTTCCAAATCAAAATATCTACCACCATTATCTACAAACTCAATGTGTGTGTATCTATAGTGAATATGTAATTGTGTTTTTATGGTTTTAAATCTTATATACTGCTTGCATGAGTTACTTGATGTGGAATAGCAGCCATGTCATGGCTCTCAAAGTACTGTGCACCTCCCATAGTCTGTCCTGGACTTGGGAATTGTGAAGAGACCTGGTGGTATGTCTGGTAGCTCTCTGTGCATTTAAGTGTGAGCCGTGCAGGCCAGTTCTGGGCCAATTTAATTTTCCTAAGTCCTTTTTTGTGGCACCTGACCACATGACTGGACAGTAGTCCAGGTGCGACAAAACAAGGGCCTGTAGAACCTACCTTGTTGATAGCGTTGTTAAGAAGGCAGAGCAGTGCTTGATTATGGACAGATCTATCCCCATCTTAGCTAGTGTTTATCCACATGCTTTTACCATTTCAGAAATTTATTCTCAACTGACAGATTACATTTCACATTATCCATTACAAGTAGTAGTTGAGATTCAGTGTTTAGTGTTTTTATTTTATGTCCCAAATACAATGCCTTTGGTTTTTGAAATTCATGTATTTAGGACTAACTTATTTCTTGCCACCCAGTCTGAAAGCAGCAGCTAATAGGGATCCATAAATACAAATGCTGGGAAATTAAGGAATATGCAATTTAATCAGATGCCATCTTAGTGGCCTTTTTGAGTACATCAGACTAATAATATTATATATATATTATATTATTATTATATTATTATCAGACTACAAATCTCTGGCCCTCTTTGTGGCTTTGTGTAAAATAGGTTTTCAAATAGAATGACAAAGCTGCGAATCTTCACCCCAAATATTAACCAAGATATTCAATACCATACAAATGTACTCAATTTTACCATGTCGATAATTGGTTGTATAAAGTTGAAGAGTAATTGAAAATTCCATTGCCGATTAGACCATCTTCCCCTTTAACCAAGTGGTCTAGCCCCCAGAAACTCCTTTACTATATCTTGAAAACAATATTTCTCAGTTCAAGTATTAAAGTTTGGCTTGCCTGTTAATTACCAAAATGACAGCGTTCAGTAACTTAACAGTAGCGTTGTAACCATATGACAGCTCAAATAAGCCCCTTAAGAGGAGAGGCTTGTAGAATCAATGCCTTTGCTGTATTCAGTTCATAATTTGCTGTAGGGGAACTATTGGGCATTACCAACTGAAATAAACACAATGAGTGACAATTTGTCAGTCAGAGCCAAACTTCATCACTAGAGAAATGTGCCATAACAGCTGGCTAACGGTTTTGATTGACCTCTAGGCTGTCTAATAAACTTCTGACGCACAGTGTAAAGGTCTACATCAATTGTAGTTCATTTCACTCATGGCACTAGAGTTGACAGCTGGGTCCTTAATTGACATGGCACTATTTAAAGATACGGTAAAGGACACCCTCTGTGGTCCGAGGTAACATCCTTTATGAAACTCATGTTAAACTTCTATTGTTATGACCCTCAGCCACTAGTAAGTCTACAATAGTCAGTATTTATCACTGTATGAAGATGCTCAGTAAAAGAGCAAAGCACCTCAATAGACTGATACAACATCCATTACTACAGGTCAACACTTAGAAAACAGCAACAAACTTCAGTGATATTTTTTTATTGTTTTACAAGAAGCCTTGCCTCCAATACAGTAGTGTTGTGAACAGAAACATCAATGTCACAGCAGTGTTGCAATTCACCAGTTTAACACTCTCCCATCCCTATAAAAGCAAAGCCAGGAGGATCTATCAGAGAACCAAGGAGTCCTGGTCTGAGGCTGGAGGCCGTAGCCTGGGGATGGAAGTGGTTTAGCTCTGGCCTCCCAGGGTGTGCTTGTCAAACAGGTACTCTGCCATCTTGTTTTTGACAGCATCCATCTTGGTGAGGTTGGTGATGTGGTCACCCAGCTTCTTAATGGCCTCCACCTGCTCATTCAGGTAATGAGTCTCCAGGAAGTCACACAGCTAAAGAGGGAAAACAGGTCAGACAAGAGAATGAATACAGACTATTGTAACACACAAGAGCCTGGTGGTAATGGCATAAGTGTAGATAATGAGGTGTCTATTTAACTAGACAAGTCCGTTGACACTTATTTACAATGGCATCCTAATGTGGAACAATAGGTTAACTGCCTTGTTCACGGGCAGAACACATTTTCACCTTGTCAGCTCTGGGATTCACCCCAGCAACCTTTGTTACTGGCCCAAAGCTCTCACCACTAGACAACCTGCAGCCCCTTACGCATTAGCTGCATCGTGTGCATCTGTGGACTATTGTGCGCGTGTGAAGAAGTAGGTCAAACAATCCCGTGTCATTAGTTATCACAGCTACAACAACCTGATCATCTCCTGGGACAGTACCTGTATTCTATGTGATACATACATGTGATGTGCAGTTCCACCATAACTTACATGGGGGTCAACCTTGTCAGAGGCAATCTTGTGCAGGTCCAGCAGGGCCTGGTTCACATTCTTCTCCAGCTGCAGAGCACACTGCATGGCCTCCAGCCCATTGCCCCACTCATCACGTTCTGGCTTCTACACAGGCCAGAGTGAACACAGAAGTGTTGAGGACTACTAGCAGATGTTAAGGTCAAGATAAAGTGAACAGAGTTACAGCCCTCACAGTTTCAGTTCAGTGGTTAGAGGCAGTATGTTTATGACTACTCCAAGTCTTCTCGATCAACTAAACTCTGTAGACACTTTCCTCCATGGAGGAAAGACATTTTCTAGCAGTCTACAATCTAAATGTTTTCCTCGATGCTCAGGCGCTCACCTTCATGTCCTGGAGTAAAATGCGTCCGCCTCTCTTGTTCTGGAAGGAGAGTAGCTTGTCGGCGTGCTCCCGCTCCTCGTCGCTGTTCTCCTTGAAGAAATGCGCGAAGCCACGCAGAGCCACATCGTCACGGGAGAAATAGAAAGCCTGGGTGGATAAACAAAACGTTGTAGTTAGAAAAAAAAGTAAAAACATGACAGCATTCTGTTCTTGTTGTGGCAACTAGGCTTGATGATATAGGGATGAATCAGTCTAGTCCAGTCCGTTGTCTACTTGGTAACCTGACATTTAACCTGTCAATGAGTTGTCACGCGCTCTGACAGAGGTAGGATAGATTCCCAACTTCATTTGAATGCTATATCTAACTGGAGGGTCTTAATAGCCTTGCCAAGTAAAACTCAAATGTACTTTGAGTTGAGGTTATTTGCTATTAATTGTCTAGACCTACAGAAAAATCAAGTGAAAAAAAGCAATTTAGGACCAGGCATAAAAAATACAGGTAGATCAACAACACGGTCACCTTGGTAAACTCCTTACCATTGAGGTGTAGGTGTAGGAGGCAAACATCTCCAAGTTAATCATCCGGTTGATGGCAGCTTCGCAATCGTGGTGATAGTTCTGGCGGATCTGAGACTCCATCTTGGCAGATTTTTATTTTATATCAAAATGAAGAGTTACAAAAATAGAGTTTCTTAAACTATATTGCTATTATAGTTCAAGTAAGTGCTATGTCATCAATCCAGAATGTTCTATAATGCGGGACGAAGGCAGAGGAGTTCCGTTCAATCACTGTTGAAGCAAGAACTTCTTCATGCGTCTTCTCAGACTTGTGAACTGGAAGGAGCCTTGTTCGCTCTATTTATTGTTCCAAACGGAATGCGTCAGTGAAATCCACCCTCACAGAGCGTAGCCAATCACCTTTAGAATTTCAACAGGAACTAGGCGGGTCATTTAAAGACGAGCCCACTCATACACATGACCTAAAGCAAAGATTATTTATTATATTGACAAGAGAGCCGAGTGACCACTCTATCAATGGAAATACATGTGCTCAACGAATGAAGACAGGTAGATCAGGTGGGACCATTCTAGCCAATGAGAGGGCAGGTACGTGTGTGAACACCACGCACAAATATACTTCATTTTTCTCAAAGTTTCCGGAATACCACATACATCCACATATATCAGTACATTTGTAAAAGCTTAAACATTACGAAACTTCTATTCGATCATAATCCTCAAGTAATTTGAAAGAAAACGGGCTTATCTCACGCGGAAAGATTTTGGGCAGAGTAAATGCTCTCGCCTTGACCTCTTCATCAAGGACTGTTAATAAAAAAAAATAACTTTGTTTATTACAAAGTAACATTCTATTGGAAACAACTATAGCAGTAGTATCAGCTAAAAGCTTAAGCAAATGTTTCAGTGCAGGTCTAACTACAGAAGTTATTGTTGAAAAATGTGTGTGTGTTATATCCTTAGAAGAAAATAGAAATAATTCTAATATTAGGCTAATTTAGAAATAGTCTACTTCTACGTTTGATTTAGGATATAAAAGGAATTGAACTTTGAGACGCAGTTCTGTAAACGTCTGTTTCATTCTCTAAGAGAATGGTTTATCACACTTTTTAAATATCATCTCAATTTTCAATATGAGGTATGGGAATACAGTAGTGGACAGAGAAAGAAAGGCTGGCTTTTATAGTTGCAAGTTGATAATTAGCTAAAAAGCTGAAGTTGTCCGTGATGAGTTGCAAGCAACTTTTGGGATGCTAGACGTTCACGTTATATTCTCACCCAAACTTATACTTTAGGCATGACACATAATTTAGTCAAAAAGTGATATCCCTTTTCACAAAAAAAAGAAGGAATGCCAAGTATGACACAGCCCTTGTTGTAACACTGGTTTAAGCATGAGTCTACTGCCACTTCCAACAGTCTGAAGAGGCTTCGTCTCATTGTCTCCAAAACTTTGTTTGCACTCATAATGAAAGCATTACGCTTCATAATTTTTTAACAAACAATGCACCTAAATAGTAGCTATGACAAACTGATAGACAGAGCCTGTTTTGGCTTACATTTTAGGAAAAAGGTGGCCCTGTTCTACAACAATTGGAGTAGAGGCACTACCTTACATACTAGGCCAGGAAAGATCAGGGGCCTCGTAGCTGCTGGGGGGAGGAGCTTCCCCATCAATGTAATGTTATTCAATGTGATCTAAAAGGCTAAACTGATCCTAAATCGGCACTCTTACTCTGAGAGGCTTGATGCATACTGACCCAGAAGACCTAAGTAGTGTTCGATTACCCATTCTAACATACTGTATACTACATACATACTGCATACTATATACTATTAGTTCATAGGGCTGCCGAGTGGCGCAGCAGTCTTTTTTAAAATGTATTTATTTTTATTTTTTTATTTATTTTTATTAACAACAAATCAATACATAAAGCACATGAGGGAACACAAGCATACATAGATTGCAAACAATGGACAATCGAGCTAGGGGGTACAATATCACATTACAATTACACAAGGACCTTAAGGGACATGCATATACTTACAATTCTAACAGCTTTTTTTGTTAGTAGAGCATTTAACCGTCTTAAAATACAGTTCAATTTATTTTTGTAGGATACGAAAATGTGGTTTTCTGTTTGTAAATTTACATTTGTGTATATGAAATTTGGCCAAAAGAATAATTAAATTAATTACATAAAAATGATTCCGCTTATTTCTATTGTATGTAAAGAATCCAAACAGTACATCTCTCCACAATAGTGTAAAATCTTCATAAATGTGTTCAATTATAAACCTACTGATGTCTTGCCACAGTTTTCTTACATGCATACAATGCCAAAAAAGATGCACAACTGTTTCTGGGTGGTCATTGCAAAAGGAGCAATTTGAGTTGATGTTTTCCTTAAACTTCTTCATATAGTGGTTGGCAGGATAATAATTATGAATAATTTTAAAGGAAACTTCCTTAATTTTGTTAACAAGTAGGTATGTTTGTGGCAACATCCAAACTTTTTTCCAACAGATATTATCAATAAATCCATTCCAATAAGGCATGACATAAGGTCCTGCTGAAACAAGGATCGTATCGCTCTGTTGTTGAATGGACCAAAAGAGAAACAAATCTTTCCTACTGATGAGTCAACAGGGTCAATAGAAGGTAGGCTCTGAGGGTCAGGTCTTGACATGTTCCTGAATAACATAGCAACACCTGAGGGAATGGCATCTAAAACAATTGCAAAATCTTTAGGTGTTACAGGGACCTTGTAAAGTGATAAGAATTCTTTATAACTGAGTAAAAGACCCTCTGCATTTACCAGTTGGCTCACCAATAGGATATTATTTCTGAACCAATATTCTAAAAACAGAGAGGTATTTTTATACAATATATCCCGATACTAATATATGTGGATGCTCGTGGCATTCTGGCAACTTTGAGAAAAATTACGTCGAGTTCTGCGTGTTGTTCACACCTGTGCCTTCCCTCTCATTGGCTATAATGGTTCCACCTGATCTTGCCTGTCTCCAATCGTTGAGCACATGTATTTCCATTGTTAGATGGGTCACTCGGCTCTCTTCTCAATATAATTACATATCTTTGCTTTAGGTGATGTGAATGAGTGAGATCATCATTTATTTATATTTTTTATATTTTTTTATATTTATTATTATGAACACAACAATACAAAATATATACAAAGAAGAGTACATAAACCTAACAGACAGGGGTATTACATATCAAGATTCCTTTTCATTTTGTTATTTAACCAGGTAGGCCAGTTGAGAACAAGTTCTCATTTACAACTGCGACCTGGCCAAGATAAAGCAAAGCAGTGCGACACAAACAATAACACAGAGTTACACATGGAATAAACAAACGTACAGTCCAATAACACAAATTTAAAAAATCTATATATAGTGTGTGCAAATGAGGTAAGATTAGGGAGGTAGGACAATAAATTGGCCGTAGTGGCGAAGTGATTACAATTTAGCAATTAAACACTGGAGTGATAGATGTGCAGAAGATGAATGTGCAAGTAGAGATACCGGGTGCAAAGGAGCAAAAAAATAAGTAACAATATGGGGATGAGGTAGTTGGATGGGCTACTTACAGATGGGCTTTGATTTGATTTTGATTTGGCTATGTATAGGTGCAATGATATGTGACCTGCTCTGACAGCTGATGTTTAAAGTTAGTGAGGGAGATATGAGTCTCTTTATGGTGAATCTTGCTTTTTTGTTTTTACATTTACTGATAATTTCAAAATTATATTTAAATTCCATCTTAAATAATGTGAAGAGGGGTTTGTTCTCTGCCCACTTCATTTCATGGATAAAGAATCTTCCATAAAAGATAAATAAATGAACAATGAAAGTTAAATCAGGGTCCATATCAAAAAACATAATATCATAGTCTCTCAGATTAACATTAGTAGTCTTCTCTTTAAGATAGAAGATTTTAACTCACTCCAAAATCTTCTGACAAAAGAACATAAGTATACAATATGGAATAAGAATGACTTAAAACACAAAAACAAGTATTTATTTTTCCAAGACTGGTTTGACAACAACATTATTTGGATTAAACAATTATTGAACAATGATGGCCAACTATACGATTATCAAGAATTCATGAGAACACACAATGTTACATTCACTCCGGAGGAGTGGGATCGTCATCAAATGATCCGCATAGTTCCTGTTGAATTTCTAAAGGTGATTGGCTACGCTCTGTGAGGGTGGATTTCACTGATGTATTCCGTTTGGAACAATAAATAGAGCGAACAAGGCTCCTTCCAGTTCACAAGTCTGAGAAGACGCATGAAGAAGTTATTGCTTCAACAGTGATTGAACGGAACTCCTCTGCCTTCGTCCCGCATTATAGAACATTCTGGATTGATAACATAACACTTACCTGAACTATAATAGCAAAATAGTCGAATAAACCTTATTTTTGTACCGTTACTTTAGATATTAAAGAAAATCTGCCAAAATGGAGTCTCAGATCCGCCAGAACTATCACCACGATTGCGAAGCTGCTATCAACCGGATGATCAACTTGGAGATGTTTGCCTCCTACACCTACACTTCAATGGTAAGGAGTTTACCAAGGTGACCGTTTTGTTGAGCTACCTGTTATTATGCCTGGGCCTAAATTCCACTTTTCACCCGACTTTTCTGTAGCCAATAACCTCAACTCCGTTAAGTACATATTTGAGTTTTACTTGGCAAGGCTATTAAGACCCTCCAGGTTGGTATAGCATTCAAGTGAAGCCGGGAATCTATCCTACCTTGGTCAGAGCGCGTAAGAACTCATTGACAGGTTAAATGTCAGGTTACCAAGTAGACTAGACTAGACTGATTCATGCCTATATCATCAAGCTTAGTTGCCACAACAAGAACATAACGCCCAGTCACGTTCGGCACTTTTTATTTTATTTTAACCACACTGTTTTGTTTGTCCACCCAGGCTTTCTATTTCTCCCGTGACGATGTGGCTCTGCCTGGCTTCGCGCATTTCTTCAAGGAGAACAGCGATGAGGAGCGAGAGCACGCCGACAAGCTACTCTCCTTCCAGAACAAGAGAGGTGGACGCATTTTACTCCAGGACATCAAGGTGAGCATCGAGGAAAACATTTAGATTGTAGACTGATAGAAAATGTCTTTACTCCATGGAGTGCCAAGCGTTAAGTTGATATAGAGAACCTGGAGTAGTCCTAAACATACTGCCTCTAACCACTGAACTGAAACAGTGTGAGGGATGTAACTCTGTTCACTTTATCCAAACCTAAACGTTTGCTAGTAGTCCCTAACCCTTCTGTGTTCACTCTGTCCTGTGTAGAAGCCAGAACGTGATGAGTGGGGCAATGGGCTGGAGGCCATGCAGTGTGCTCTGCAGCTGGAGAAGAATGTGAACCAGGCCCTGCTGGACCTGCACAAGATTGCCTCTGGAAAGGTTGACCCCCATGTAAGTTATGGTGGAACCACATGTATGTATCACATAGAATATAGGTACTGTCTCAGGAGATGATAACTAATGACAGGATTGGGTGACCTGTTTCTTAACACGCACACAATAGTCCACAGATGCACACTACACACACACAATGCAGCTAATGCATAAGGGGTGGCATGTCATCTAGTGGTTAGAGCTTTGGGCCAGTAACCAGAAGATTGCTGGCTCGAATCCCTGAGCTGACAAGGTAAAAATCTGTTCTGCCCCTGATTAACCCACTGTGCCATGTTAGAATGTCATTGTAAATAGGAATTTCTGACTTGTCTAGTTAAAAAATAAACTGCAGACACCTCATTATCTGCCCTTATGCCATTACCACCAGGCTCTTGTGTGTTACTGTAATTACTGTTACAATAGTCTGTAGTCATTATCTTTTCTGACCTGTGTTTTCCCTCTTTAGCTGTGTGACTTCCTGGAGACTCATTACCTGAATGAGCAGGTGGAGGCCATTAAGAAGCTGGGAGACCACATCACCAACCTCACCAAGATGGATGCTGTCAAAAACAAGATGGCAGAGTACCTGTTTGATAAGCACACCCTGGGAGGCCAGAGCTAAACCACTTCCATCCCCAGGCTTCGGCCTCCAGCCTCAGACCAGGACTCCTTAGTTCTCTGATAGATCCTCCTGGCTTTGCTTTTATAGGGAGGGGAGAGTGTTAAACTGGTGAATTGCAACACTGCTGTGACATTGATGTTTCTGTTCACAACACTACTGTATTGGAGGCAAGGCTTCTTGTAAAACAATAAAAAAATATCACTGAAGTTTGTTGCTGTTTTCTAAGTGTTGACCTGTAGTAATGGATGTTGTATCAGTCTATTGAGGTGCTTTGCTCTTTTACTGAGCATCTTCATACAGTGATAAATACTGACAATTGTAGACTTACTAGTGTCTGAGGGTCATAACAATAGAAGTTTAACATGAGTTTCATAAAGGATGTTACCTCGGACCACAGAGGGTGTCCTTTACCGTATCTTGCAATAGTGCCATGTCAATTAAGGACCCAGCTGTCAACTCTAGGTCCATAGGAGTGAAATGGGTAACTACAGTTGATGTAGAACTTTAATCTGAGCATCACAAGTTTATTATACAGCCTAGAGGTCAATCAAACCCTTGCGTCCTGCTCGGTAAATCAGGAAGTCATGGTGCATTTCTCTAGTGATGTTTGTCTCTTACTGACACACAATACCTCTTCACCCATTCTGTTTATTTCAGGTAATACTCGATAGTTCCCCTTAGAGCAAACTATGAACTGAATACTCAAAATAGTAAATCTACAAGCCTCTTGTTCACCATAAGGGGCTTATTGGAGATGTCATATGGTTTCAAAACTACTGGTAATTTACTGAAGTCGTTCATTTTGGTAATTGACAGGCAAGCTTAACTTAATACTTTTAACAAATATTGCTAGACAATTTTAAGGTGTCCATATAGTAAATTAGTTTCTAGCGGGTAGACCATTTCATTAAAGGGGAAAATGGCCTAATGAAGTGTCTAATCAGCAATGCCATTTTCAATAACTATTTAACTATTTCCTTTTCACAACTGCCGCCAACATTAACAACCTAGAAGTATTGACATGGTAAATAGAGTACATTTAATTAAAAGATGGTAATGGTGTTCAGAGTTGGTTTATATTTAGGGTAATGTTTTGCAGCTTTGTCATTCTATTTGAAAATATATTTTACATGTGAAATCCACACGGGGCCAGATATTTGTGATAATCTGACGTACCCAAGAAGGCTACTAGATGGCATCTGAGTCATTTGCATTTTCCAACATTTGAATGTGTTATGGATCCCTATTAGCTGCTGTCAAGGTAGCAGTTACTCTTTATGGGGTCTAGCAAAATAAAGGCAGTTCTACACAATAACACTAACATTACATTAGATTTCACAACACATTAAGGGCTTGCCCTCAGGCCACTACTCATCTACAACACAAAATCCATGTGCGTGTGTCTATAGTGCATATGTTATCGTGTCGCTTCTCAGTCCCTGCTGTCCCTTAAGTTGTATTTTTATCTATTTAAAAATCTTATTTCACTGCTTGCATGATTTACTTGATGTTGAATAGCAGCCATGTCATGGCTCTCTGTAGTACTTCTGCACCGCCTGTAGTCTGTGCTGGACTTGGGGACTGTGAAGAGACCTGGTGGCATGTCTTGTGGAGTATGCATTGGTGTCTGAGTTGTGTGCTAGTAGTTTAAACTGACAGCTGGGTGCATTCAACATGTCAATAATTCTCACAAATACAAGTAGTGATGAAGTAAATCTCTCCTCTACTTTGAGCCATGAGAGATTGACAAGCATAATATTGTTAGCTTTCTGTGTACACTTAAGGGTGAGCCGTGCTGCCCAGTTCTGGGCCAATTGTAAAAATAAAAAAAAGTCCCTTTTTTGTGGCACCTGACCACATGACTGGACAGTAGTCCAGGTGCGACAAAACAAGGGCCTGTAGGACCTACCTTGTTGATAGCGTTGTTAAGAAGGCAGAGCAGTGCTTTATCATGGACAGATCTATCCCCATCTTAGCTACTGTTGTATCAATATGTTTTAACCATGACAGAAGTTTAGTTTCGACTTGATACTTATCCACATTTTCACATTATTCATTACAAGTTAATTAAAATAAAATATAGGACAAAACACACATCAAGACAAGAGAGACAACACAACACTCCTTAAAGAGAGACCTAAAGACAACAACATAGCATGGTAGGCAGTAACAGGAGTCCGTTGTAACAGATAGGCCTACATTATTCAGTGTATATACATCCTTGGCTGAGTACCAGTGGAAAGTTTGGGACAGTCAAGTCAGCAATAGTCTATGTTGCTAGCAACAAATAATGTTTTGAGTTTATGATCTATCTTATTGCTAAAGAACACACCTGTCTGATAATATGGACCGATATGGTATTGGGCTCATTTCTTAGAAGGGAACATTTTATTTTAGTTGGTGTCAGCATGATTTTATATTAATTCATTTTGGAGAATTAAATCAGTCTGAAAAGTCCAAAGTAATTATCCTCTCTGCTTCCAGCTAGACCAACGCAATACTTTTATTCTTGGGTGGCAGGGTAGCCTAGTGGTTAGAGTGTTGTACTAGTAACCGGAAGGTCGCAAGTTCAAACCCCCTGTCGTTCTGCCCCTGAACAGGCACTTAACCCACTGTTCCTTGGCAGTCATTGAAAATAAGAATTTGTTCTTAACTGACTTGCCTAGTTAAATAAAGGTAAAATAAAACATTCATAACAGAATTTTCCCGCCTGTTAGGACTGGTACAAGATTTCCTATAAAACGGATGGGTCCCATTATGTCTGGCGAGAAACCAAACACTACATTCCACGGTAAGAACATCCCATCAAGCATAGTGATGCTTTGATGCTGAGGCAGGACCTTGATGACTTTCCTTAATAGAAGGAACCATGAATTCCGCTCTGTATCAGAAAAAAATAGTTAAAAAGCAATACATTTTACGTTTTTGGAATGGCCTAGTCAAAGTCCAGACCTAATCCCAATTTAGGTGTCGTGGCCGGACTTGAAATGAGCTTGAAATCCAAACAAATTACACTGAGTTAAAGAAGTTCTGCATGCTAGAGTGGGACAGTATTCCTCCACACCAATGTGAGAAACTGATCAATAACTACAGGAAGCATTTGGTTGCAGTCACTGCAGCTGAAGGTGGCAATACCGGTTATTGAGTGTAAGGGGGCAATTACTTTTTCACACAGAGGAATTGGGTGTTGTGTAACTTGGCTAATTAAATAAATAAATGAGTATCCATTTTTTAGTGATTTGTAAACTCATGTTCCCTTTATCTAATATTAGGTTTTGGTTGAAGATCTGACAAAAATAGAGAAAATCTGAAAACTTTATTTTTACTTTTTTAACAGTACTGTATATATACACTGAGTGTATAAAGCAATAAGAACAACTTCCTAATATTGAGTTGCAAACTCCCCTTTTTCCCTCAGAACAGCCTCAATTCGTTGGGGGCAAGGACTCGATCTACAGGGTGTCGAAAGCATTCTACAGGGATGCTGGTTCATGTTGTCTCCAATGCTTCCCACAGTTGTGTTGAATTGGCTGTATGTCCCTATGTGAGGTGGATCATTCTTGATACACACAGGAAACTATTGAGTGTGAAAAACCAAGTGCTTTGGTGGTGATATTCCAAACTGTTAGTTAAACCAACAGTTTAAAGTAATATTGTAAAATATTGTTACTTGAGTTGTGATTGGGGTATATTGGCCAAATGATCAGGAAAGTTGGTGTATTTTCCCTCCAACATTCATCAGAAACAACCATATTACAGCTATGTGTTTAAAATGCCTTCGTAAGTTACATAGTATGTTACTACCGTTCTCTACTTCTTCCCTTTTCTTCCTGGTCTCAGGACGTTTTCGCCCTCATCACCGCTCAAGTCTGTTTCAATAGTCATGAGACCTAGTCTCCTTCCACTATTGTCATGGTGATAGTGGGGTTCTCCATAGACACCAATACGATAGCGATCTGCTTAGTCCCTGACTTTCATTGAAACAGAACCATTGAGGGAGTGGAACATTTCACTTCCTCTTCCGTCTTTCGCTTCCTCTTCCGTTTTTGCTGCCTAACCAATGCTGTGCTGTGTAGGCCTACAGTGGCAGTTCAGGAGGAGAGTCAAAGAATTCCTCAGAAAAATATTTTGGATTAGGCATTGTCCAAAAATGGCAATATCTTGCCCGTAGACTAGCCTATGTTCTGTTCAGTTTGAGAAGGAGAGCGTGAAGTGGAGGACTGGAGGTCAACTTTGATAGCTTGCTACTACTATAATTGATTTTAAGAAAAACAATATGTTTCTTTCCCATGATGTATTTATCCAAGTTATTGACATCACAATAAGCCAGATTTGAGTTACTTACATTGTGGTGCTGAAACTTGAAGCAGCAGTCACGGCACAATCATTTGGAAGTGGACAGCTGATAGTGCTGAAAATAGGCAAATTAGAGAAGGAATAATTCATTTAAACCGTCGTCATTTTAATTAGACATTACTAACAACAAGAGGGCTTTGTGTTGTAGCCTATTTCTTCCTTTTTAAGAAATAAGAGGTAGCTCTACCCGTTTGACAGACAGAGTTACGCTGCTATATCCATAGATTTGTGGTTTGTTGAGGTAGGTTCCTTATCAATCATATGCTTATTTGCGAAATCAGCAATCAGACAATATCTTTAAGTTAATCAATCATTCATTTATTAACACAATTGCAGACAGAAGTTGACAACGGGAACATGTTTCCGAGGAAGTTCTGCAAAATAGGAAAGGGTCTAAGTTGCTTTAATATGCTTGCAGCCAACCCCTACTGATGTAACTGCCTACATCAACACCTTCTACTCACGAGACCAATCCCATGCATCAGGAGAGACATCGTTCCAGTGTTTTCTAAGGGCTCAGCAGTAACTTTCCACTCCCCAAGTTGCTTTATAGTGGTATGTCTCTTATCTCTTTCACTTCCCTGCGGGGTTCTGTGTCTACGAATCTCTTTTAGCCTTGAGGCGCTTTCTCACAGACACCCTGTTTTTACTGCAATAACTCACACATCTCTCAGACTGTTTCTTATAAGAAGCAGAGACTAGAAAAAAACTGTGGAACAATATTAAACCTTATATATATATATATACAGTGGGGAGAACAAGTATTTGATACACCGCCGATTTTGCAGGTTTTCCTACTTACAAAGCATGTAGAGGTCTGTAATTTTTATCATAGGTACACTTCAACTGTGAGAGACGGAATCTTAAACAAAAATCCAGAAATAACATTGTATGATTAGCAAGTAATTAATTAGCATTTTATTGCATGACATAAGTATTTGATACATCAGAAAAGCAGAACTTAATATTTGGTACAGAAACCTTTGTTTGCAATTACAGAGATCATACGTTTCCTGTAGTTCTTGACCAGGTTTGCACACACTGCAGCAGGGATTTTGGCCCACTCCTCCATACAGACCTTCTCCAGATCCTTCAGGTTTCGGGGCTGTCCCTGGGCAATACGGACTTTCAGCTCCCTCCAAAGATGTTCTATTGTGTTCAGGTCTGGAGACTGGGTAGGCCACTCCAGGACCTTGAGATGCTTCTTACGGAGCCACTCCTTATAGTTGCCCTGATTGTGTGTTTTGGGTCGTTGTCATGCTGGAAGACCCAGCCACGACCCATCTTCAATGCTCTTACTGAGGGAAGGAGGTTCTTGGCCAAGATCTCACGATACATGGCCCCATCCATCCTCCCCTCAAAACGGTGCAGTCGTCCTGTCCCCTTTGCAGAAAAGCATCCCCAATGAATGTTTCCACCTCCATGCTTAACGGTTGGGATGGTGTTCTTGGGGTTGTACTCATCCTTCTTCTTTCTCCAAACGCGGCGAGTGGAGTTTAGACCAAAAAGCTCTATTTTTGTTTCATCAGACCACATGACCTTCTCCCATTCCTCCTCTGGATCATCCAGATGGTCATTGGCAAACTTCAGACGGGCCTGAACATGCTCTGGCTTGAGCAGAGGGACCTTGCATGCACTGCAGGATTTTAATCCATGATGGCGTAGTGTGTTACTAATGGTTTTCTTTGAGACTGTGGTCCCAGCTCTCTTCAGGTCATTGACCAGGTCCTGTCGTGTAGTTCTGGGCTGATCCCTCACCTTCCTCATGATCATTGATGCCCCACGAGGTGAGATCTTGCATGGAGCCCCAGACCGAGGTTGATTGACCGTCATCTTGAACTTCTTCCATTTTCGAATAATTGCGCCAACAGTTGTTGCCTTCTCACCAAGCTACTTGTCTATTGTCCTGTAGCCCATCCCAGCCTTGTGCAGGTATACAATTTTATCCCTGATGTCCTTACACAGATCTCTGGTCTTGGCCAATGTGGAGAGGTTGGAGTCTGTTTGATTGAGTGTGTGGACAGGTGTATTTTATACAGGTAACGAGTTCAAACAGGTGCAGTTAATACAGGTAATGAGTGGAGAACAGGAGCTTCTTAAAGAAAAACTAACAGGTCTGTGAGAGCCGGAATTCTTACTGTTTGGTAGGTGATCAAATACTTATGTCATGCAATAAAATGCATATTAATTACTTAAAAATCATACAATGTGATTTACTGGATTGTTGTTTTAGATTCCGTCTCTCACAGTTGAAGTGTACCTATGATAAAAATTACAGACCTCTATATGCTTTGTAAGTAGGAAAACCTGCAAAATTGGTAGTGTATCAAATACTTGTTCTCCCCACTGTGTGTGTATATATATATATATATATATATAACTAATCTGTAGTCCAGGACCCTGTAAATGTAGGTTGGGGAGGGGTCTTATAGCCCTTCCCCTTCTCTTAATACAACATAAATGTAATCAATTATTATAATATTATAATAATAATTATAATTTCCCCCTTCTGATGACCAGGTGGCGAATCGCATCTCTGCATGTCTGGCAGACATATCAGTGTGGATGACGGATCACCACCTCAAGCTGAACCTCGGCAAGACGGAGCTGCTCTTCCTCCCGGAGAAGGACTGCCCGTTCCATGATCTCGCCATCACGGTTGACAACTCCATTGTGTCCTCCTCCCAGAGCGCTAAGAACCTTGGCGTGATCCTGGACAACACCCTGTCGTTCTCAACTAACATCAAGGCGGTGGCCCGTTCCTGTAGGTTCATGCTCTACAACATCCGCAGAGTACGACCCTGCCTCACACAGGAAGCGGCGCAGGTCCTAATCCAGGCACTTGTCATCTCCCGTCTGGATTACTGCAACTCGCTGTTGGCTGGGCTCCCTGCCTGTGCCATTAAACCCCTACAACTCATCCAGAACGCCGCAGCCCGTCTGGTGTTCAACCTTCCCAAGTTCTCTCACGTCACCCCGCTCCTCCGCTCTCTCCACTGGCTTCCAGTTGAAGCTTGCATCCGCTACAAGACCATGGTGCTTGCCTACGGAGCTGTGAGGGGAACGGCACCTCAGTACCTCCAGGCTCTGATCAGGCCCTACACCCAAACAAGGGCACTGCGTTCATCCACCTCTGGCTTGCTCGCCTCCCTACCACTGAGGAAGTACAGTTCCCGCTCAGCCCAGTCAAAACTGTTCGCTGCTCTGGCTCCCCAATGGTGGAACACACTCCCTCACGACGCCAGGACAGCGGAGTCAATCACCACCTTCCGGAGACACCTGAAACCCCACCTCTTTAAGGAATACCTAGGATAGGATAAAGTAATCCTTCTCACCCCCCTTAAAAGATTTAGATGCACTATTGTAAAGTGGCTGTTCCACTGGATGTCATAAGGTGAATGCACCAATTTGTAAGTCGCTCTGGATAAGAGCGTCTGCTAAATGACTTAAATGTAAATGTAAAATAATACATCAATCATTTGGTGCAGCCCCTATCACCCAAGGTGAACCCCATCAGGCTCAATTCATTCACTTACCATGCACAACAAGCTGAAAATAACCTGGAGAGACATGACTTTCGATGCATATGGGAATATCATTGTTTAGTTTCTTTGACATTCAGAGTCTGAGCTACAATCTTCTATAGTGGAGAAGGCAAAACATGGTATTTGCTTTGGAAGTAATCTAATTCTGTCACTTTCCATTGATTCAACTATTCACTTTCTGTACAAAGATGTTTAAACCCAGACAGTTTTTAGGGAAACCCTTGTGACCTTCTGTTGTTAAAGAAGAGTAGACATCTGTTGAATCTTACATTTTTCTACGTCGGTAGACCTACTGACTGGGGTGGAAAGGTAGGCCTAACATTTGAAAGTGCCAAGCTCAGATTCCTAACAGGGACAGTTTTGTTGCAAACAAGACTCACTGATTTGGCATTGGAGAAATATGATAAGATCAGTGGCGATTTTAGCATGTAAATCTTGGTTTGGGCAAACTCCCCCCAAAAAATGTATCTGCATGCCAGCAAAGCACTAAACAATCCATCAATTACACTATAACGGTGGCCAAACTGTTAGGGCCTACATACAGCTGTTCCAACAGCAGGCTCAACACCTTACTACTGCTACACCTGGCAGCAATACAGTTCATTCAGCCTCAATTACTGCCTTTAAAAAAACACATATTTGATATGGTTGATTTGCCATATCAGCCGTTTCTACTGACAATTGAGAAGTACAAATTATGGCATAAGGGGACGACAAGCGTATAAAAGGCAATCTGTAATTTCGATTAAGACATCAATGTGCGAGGTATGACGAACGTAGTCAGCACTTTTGAAATGTACAGCAACAGAATTCAGAACATGGGCCGTTCTTACAGTATTCTCCCTGTGCACCAAGTCAGAACCATAGGATAAATAAAGTGGGCATATAAGCAGACAATGAAAGCTCTTACAATATTTGATGATGACATTTCTCTAAAACAGGCAATAGGCTACATGTGCAACACCAAGTCAGAATAGTAGGCCAAGTAAAGAGGGGGAAAAGGATCCAATTATTAGCGCAAGGGACATGGGCTACTAACAGTTTACTACACAACATACACTTGGTTTTACTTTCTTAGCTACAGTATGTATATCTTCCTGGCATATTACATAATTTAAGCAGCAGCATAAAAGGCCTTTCTGGACTCAACTGTTTGTGCTGTGCTCACATGAACAGGAAGGTTGCGGGGCGGTCCTTTGTGGGCAAATTTTGTCATCAAAGTCTGGCATCCTCTGGATTTATGGTGCATTCAAGACAACTGGGAACTCTACAAAAAAAACAAGGTCAAATCATGAAGTCAGTGATCTTCAGATCGGAGCTCTAGAAAGATGCCTGAGTTCCCGACATGGAATTCCATGTTGGATGACCGTTTTCCCAGTCGGAGCTTATTGAGTTCCGAGTTGCCTTGAACTCACTGAAGTCTGAGATTTCCAAGTTCCAAGTGTCCAGTTGTTTTGAACTCGGCCAATGGCATGGCCAACGTTAAATATTTATCCTTTTAAGCTTGGAAAAGAGAACCTTAAACACAAACTTGGACCACACACCAACTCCACTGAATAGTAGGCTAGTGATGGCTTTGCAATGCTTGCAGTTAGCCACTGATTCCTTCCAAACCACTCATTGTTGAATTTGCAATTACCAATTTGTTGTGCAATGTTTGCTGTGCAATGTCGAATGGCCGATTAGCACCGATACGTTTTATCTATAATTTCTCCTCAGAATTTCCTTCATATGACAAGGAATGAAAAGGATTTACCAGTAGACTGTCAACTTAATTCATGATGATGACTGCTAGTTCGCTAACTAAAATTTAGAAATTTTGATGTTGACATGATCAGTCCAATCAAAGCTACGGTAGATATGTGATTTTACGTCATTTTATCTGTGGCCAATGACCTTGAGTCTTCTTAGATGGGCACTTCTAGTGTAACTATATGGCAGCACCCAAGGGGCTTGAATTTCCAAGCTATCCCCGTAGATTTTGCTGTGACATAGAGTCCCCATGAGTACCAGAACACCAAGCCAATCACGGTGCAAGAAGAGAACACTACCAATCCCTACGCTTTGTATTTCCTTGCTGCCCCACCACCACCACAGAAAGCACTGAGTTAGGCTGAAACACATGCATTTTGGAGCTGCCTTTCTCTCTGTTTGTATGCGGCTTTATTAACTTAATGATTTTTCTTTTTTGTACATTGTTTGCAAACTGATATGTGACACGTATTAATGCCAAACTAACATGCAAAACAGGTGAGGCTCAGACAAAGCTAAACCTGAAAAACAAAGCTGCTCAGAATGACAGGTCATCACTGGATAAGATGAACACATAGGGCTATCTCCATGTCCATTCTTAGCCTGTAATTTTAGTAATTTGTGTAGTATTAAAAAATACACTGCTAATATGTAAAATTACATAGAGTTGCATGATATGTTTATAAAGGCACATTTTTCTCTGACCTGCAAATACAATGATAGATGCATGCAATGCTTTTACTAGAAATGAGATCTTTCCACCCTCACTCTTGTCCATAGGGGTCTGTGAACACACAACCTTCTGCCCTGCAGACCTCTGCGTTATCTACATTCCTACGTTGCCATGTAATGCTGACAGGACGAAGAACAGTTTCTAAAACAACATGTCTAAGGCTCTGGTGTCTCCAAGAGGTGAGGGTAAACTGTAAGGATGTTCTGTAAATCCACTTAGTTTTAATAATTGTTGGGGCATGAGGAGTGTCACTTGTTTTTGTCTCAAGCGTTCAGGGAAGGTTTAGGTCAAATATAATTTGCTGAAGGTAGACATCCATTTCCATTTCAGAGATGTCCGATTATCTCTGTGTGCAACCCTTATTATAAATAACGTTCACTCCTGAAGTTGACCCTTCTGCTAAAACAAGGTCACTTTGAATGAGTGAGGGTTGCAGCTGACTAACAACAGTTGAGATCACAGCAATTACTGGAACATTTGTCCTTTTGTGATAATATGAAAATGACTCAAAATCTCAATCCTCCTGATCTGAATCATGGAATACTATCTCTCCCTAAGCATTACACATACTTTAGTCAAAAAGTGACGTCACTTATCGCAAAGAAAATGAATGCTAGGTATGTCACAGGCCTTTTGCAACACCGGTTTAAGCATACAGTAAGACTGTCACTCCCAAAACTCCCAGAAAGAGGGATAAAATGGCAGGATTTGGAGAATCTGTACACAACAACCATAACAGTGGTGAAACCATCAGACTGGGGGAGATCAGTAACGAAGTCTATGGACAGATGGGACAAAGGCCGCTGAGGCATGGGAAGGGAAAGTAGTTTTCCTGCTGGAGTGTGCCCGGGGGATTTGGATCGGGCACATATGGAGCAGGAGTTGACATAGCAGGCGACGTCCTGCACCAAGCTGAGCCACCAGTACTTTTCAGAGAAGGATTGGATAGCATGGGTGATACCTGGGTTTCCAGCGGCGAAGAATGCGTGTGCCCAGGTCAACAGCCGATCTCTTACCCCCGTGGTGACGTAGATGCGTTCTAGAATGCAGGTAGCAAAAGCGGGTTTCTTCTCCAGAGCCTGGCGGATGTCCACATCTATATCCCAAATCACAGGGCCAATGATACGGGAGGACCGACTGGTGGGCTGGAGGGAACTTTCAGGACTCTTAACTAGTGTGGAACCACAGGTTACAGGAACGTTTGTCTTCCGGCATCCTGGTACCCAGGCAGTGATTTTCATCCTCGACCAGGAGATGTTGGGTTATGACATTGGAGCTACATGGGGGGGGGCCAAGGATGACTTTGTGATGATGACTTTGTGCAGTGATGATAAGGAAGGGAAGGCTTTCCTGATGCATGGGTCCTATGGTGAAGGTAAGTGGTGCTGTAATGTGTGTGATTGTGCCAGATCCCAATGGTTACTTTTCCAGGGCTTGGATGGGAAAAGGAGAGGAGAGCGGGTGCGATGTTATGGTCAGGGAGGGAGCAAGAGCCTGGTCGATGAAGTTCCCTGCAGCCCTGGAGTCCATTAGAGCTGTAGAGACAACACCAGAGGGAGAGCCAGCCAGTAAAATTGGAACCAGAAAAGGTTTGGTGGAAAACGATGATGATGGAATACTGCTGTTCTGCCGTGGAGAGGTGTGCGGCCCGTACCTCCATGGGTTCAGGCTCTCTGGAAAAGAATGGAGAGCCATGCTAGTGGTGTCGAGGCAGTGGAGAATGTGGAGGGCCTCCTCCATGGCCGTACCCAGTTGCACCAGCTGGTCGTGGTGTTCCGGTGGAGTAGATGACCCTGTTCCTGGACCGTCTGGATGATGGTTTTCTTCTCTACTGCTTCCATATTGAGAGGAAGTATTCTGCCGTGTATACGCAGCGAGTCAAGAAGCAGGTGCAGAAAGAGAGTGCAAGGCAAAAATAACAAAACAGGGGATATGTACTGAACAGGAAAACAAACGAATACTGCCTGAAGTCTGAGGCTACTGATGGCTAAATGAAGGAAAGGTGATCAAGGTGATGATGAAGTCCCGGTGTGCGTAACGATGGAGGTGTGACAGACATATATTTCCCCAAAAATGAATGACATCATACTTCCTCAGACCCAATGTATCCACACCCAATGTTGTTTTTAAATCTTATGAAACTCTACCCCATATGACTTCAAATTGTGTTATGTTGTTTCTGTCTATAGTCAACACACTCTCCATCTTGTGCCAATATCAGTTATTTTTAAGTCTTAGTTCCAATAGTTCATCTTTTCTTCTCCTTAGATTGTGAGTCGGATAGGCTCTCTGCACGGTTTTGTAAATCTTACGTATCACATGCGTATGTATCTTTTTCTGACTCAAATAGGATTCCCTCAACATTGCTTTGATGTCCAAAAGCTTTTAGGTTGCATATAGTGTATTCAGATCCCTTGACTTTTTACACTTTTTACGTTACAGCGTTATTCTAAAATGTATTAAAAAAAAAAAAAATTCCCCTCACCAATCTACACACAATGTCCCATAATGACAAAGCAAAAACAGGTTTAGAAATGTTAGCAAATGTATTACAAATTTAAAAACAAAAATATCACGACGCCAGGACAGCGGAGTCAATCACCACCTTCCGGAGACACCTGAAACCCCACCTCTTCAAGGAATACCTAGGATAGGGTAAGTAATCCTTCTCACCCCCCCTAAAAGATTTAGATGCACTATTGTAAAGTGGCTGTTCCACTGGATGTCATAGGTGTATGCACCAATTTGTAAGTCGCTCTGGATAAGAGCGTCTGCTAAATGACTTAAATGTAATGTAAATGTAAATCACATTTACATAAGTATTCAGCAGTGATGTAAAGTACTTAAGCATAAATACTTGAAAGTATGACTTAAGTCGTTTTTTGGGGGGTATCTGTACTTTACTTTATTATATCTTTTTTGGACAACTTTATACTTTTACTTCACTACAGTCCTAAAGAAAATGATGTACTTTTTTACTCCATACATGTTCCCTGACACCCAAAAGTACTTGTTACATTTTGAATGCTTAGCAGGACAGGAAAATTGTTTAATTCACACAATTATCAAGAGAACATCACTGGTCATCCCTACTTCCTGACAGGAAGTATGATCTGATGACGCACTAAACACATGCTTCGTTTGTAAATTATGTCTGAGGGTTGCAGCATCCGTAAATAAAAAATACAAGAAAATGGTGCCATCTGGTTTGCTTTATATAAGGAATTTATATAGACTTTTTACTTTTGATACTTAAGTATATTTTATCAATGACATTTACTTTTGCTACTTAACCCTTGTGTTGTCTTAAGGGTAAAACTGACCCCCCACTATGATTAACATCAGAGAAAACCCACTAAATGACCATTTTTTTCAACTTGAAATTTGACCCCAACATTAGACAAAGTGAAACATCGCCTTTGTTCATATTTCCATGAAAGCTGTACACCACCAGGGTACAAAGATTGTCTTAGGGTCATTTTTGACATGGCAGTTATAAAATAATTTACACACCACAAAAATCCCAGACACACACACACACACACACACACACACACACACACACACACACACACACACACACACACACACACACACACACACACACACACACACACACACACACACACACACACACACACACACACACACACACACAGTGAGAGATTGAGATTATGTGCTACTGACTGAACTCAAGACAAAACTAAAACTTTATTGTGCATGTGCAGCATCTCTCCTCCACGACCCCACACAAGACTCAAGTTCACAGACAAAATAAACATTTCTTGACAGCATTGTTTACTAATGGGGAACACAGTCAGAGGCTATAAAGGTGCTGCAGATGACAGTCCTCCCAGGTCTCCCTCTGCTGAAGCCATGAGTGCACGTTTCAGCGCTCAACAGGTTGGAGATCAGATTTTTTCCGATGTCCAGGAGGAACAAGAGAACAATGATTTAGAAGAGGAGGAGGTATCTGAAGAAGAAGATGGGGAAGCTAAAAGAGACATTTTTGTCAAAGAATAGTAAAATAACATGGTCCTTGTCACCATATGACAACCAGGGCAGGATGGCAGCACAAAATGTCATAAGGATGCCCCCGGGCCCACTAGACATGCAGTCAACATGTCATAAGGATGCCCCCGGGCCCACTAGACATGCAGTCAACATGTCATAAGGACGACCCCAGGGCCCACTAGACATGCAGTCAACATGTCATAAGGATGACCCCAGGGCCCACTAGACATGCAGTCAACATGTCATAAGGATGACCCCAGGGCCCACTAGACATGCAGTCAACATGTCATAAGGACGACCCCAGGGCCCACTAGACATGCAGTCAACATGTCATAAGGACGACCCCAGGGCCCACTAGACATGCAGTCAACATGTCATAAGGATGACCCCAGGGCCCACTAGACATGCAGTCAACATGTCATAAGGACGACCCAGGGCCCACTAGACATGCAGTCAACATGTCATAAGCATGACCCCAGGGCCCACTAGACATGCAGTCAACATGTCATAAGGATGACCCCAGGGCCCACTAGACATGCAGTCAACATGTCATAAGGACGACCCCAGGGCCCACTAGACATGCTGTCAACATGTCATAAGGACGACCCCAGGGCCCAAAGTTTGTGATGCATGACAGGTTGTTTCTTCATGCAAAATATATTTGGGGTTTAAAATACAATTAACCTGCTTTATTTTAGGGGTTTAGTGAAGCTGAACCTTCACCCAGTCTGAGGTCTTGAGCTCTCTGGAGCAGGTTTTCAACAAGGATCTCTCTGTACGTTGCTTCGTTCAACTTTCCCTCAATCCTGACAAGTGTCCCAATCCCTGCCTCTGAAAAACATCCCCACAGCATGATGCTGCCACCACCATGCTTCACCGTAGGGATGATGCCAGGTGTCCTCCAGATGTGACGCTTGGCATTCAGGCCAAAGAGTTCAATCTTAGTTTCATCAGACCAGATGATCTTGCCTCTCATGGTCTAAGAGTCCATTAGGTGCCTTTTGGCAAACGCCAAGCGAGCTGTCATGTGCCTTTAACTGAGAAGTGGCTTCCGTCTGGCCACTCCAGGACTACCTGACATGATGACTCCTTGCTGTCCACCTGACTGTGCTGCTGCTCCAGTTTCAACTGTTCTGCCTTATTATTATTCGACCATGCTGGTCATTTATGAACATTTGAACATCTTGGCCATGTTCTGTTATAATCTCCACCCGGCACAGCCAGAAGAGGACTGGCCACCCCACATAGCCTGGTTCCTCTCTAGGTTTCTTCCTAGGTCTTGGCCTTTCTAGGGAGTTTTTCCTAGCCACCGTGCTTCTACACCTGCATTGCTTGCTGTTTGGGGTTTTAGGCTGGGTTTCTGTACAGCACTTTGAGATATCAGCTGATGTACGAAGGGCTATATAAATACAATGTGATTTGATTTGATTTGACTCTACCATAAAGGCCTGATTGGTGGAGTGCTGCAGAGATGGTTGTCCTTCTGGAAGGTTCTCCCATCTCTACAGAGGAACTAACACCCTTAAAATGTATTTATTTTGTTGTGCATATTCTGAACAAAAATTGTAATCACTGTTCTGTAACATATGCTTCAACAATGAATGTATTTGCTGTGCCAGACCTAAGGGATAATGTGAGCTAATATAATTGTTATTTTATGTTCAAAATCTAGAAAACCATGCCAGATTGTAACAAAATTAGCCCTGGAGCATTTAATATAGCTATAAAACAAAACAAAAATATGTTTGGAGATGTGTATTACACATTTATGAATAATCTAAATGTTAGCGTTAAAATAATCAAGGCCTTTAAACACTTGTTTGACAATAATGGTGCAAATTAAATGCCTTTTATGGTGTCTGACAGAGTTGACATAAATCCACTGAGTTGCATTTAATGAAAAAAATGGTTGTTCCTTTACATGGTGTTAATAGTGGATACTTTGCTCTGTCAAAATATAAACTTCAAATTTTGTTAAAATTAAGACAAAAAATTTGTGGAAGAAAGCTGATTGTCCCATCTTTTACGAATCCCTGAGCTCTAAAACTGCAACATTTTTATATCTGCCCCATGGCAAATAAAATAGATTGTAGCTACACTAGATATGATATAACCAAAGAATGTTGTTATCCAGCATTTCTGGACATTACAGGTTTGCCTAATCAAAACATTGCAATAGATTCTACAACTAACCTGGTATTGGCACTACTCTCTTTGTTCCCAAATCTGGAAACCAGTTATCTTATACATGCCGGTGTCCAGTTGCAGGTGGTTATAGAAATACCAGAGAAAATGCAGGTAGATAGTAAATAAAAATATATTTCTGAGTTTTCTCTGGTGTTTGTGCATTTGCCTGTTGCCTTTTCTTTTCAGGCTTTGCCTTCCACACTCTAGTGCAGGAATATTCAACTCTTACCCTACGAGGTCCGGAGAACTGGCTTCTAGGTCCAGAGTTGAGTTTGAGGGGTAAAATGCATTTTAGAGTTGAAGAGCACCAGCCACAGATACACATGCTACCTAGACCATCTCGAGGACTAAATTCAATATAGAATCAGTATGACGAGGTGACAAAGAGATTGTTTTACTATTGTAACATGCAGTGAATAGAATTCTGTTGTCATCTGGTTTAGAAATCAAACTCTAGTTATGTTATTGCAGACCAAATTTTATACATTTCTCCCAGTTGTTTTGTAGATAACATTGTATTGCAAGGTGTGCTACAGTGTATGTGTAGAATATGCTGTGTTGGATCATTTGCATATGCATCTTAGATTTTGAACCTCCATTCTAGCATACGGCAGGGTAGCCTAGTGGTTAGAGTGTTGGACTAGTAACCAGAAGGTTGCAAGTTCAAGCCCCTGACTGGACAAAGTACAAATCTGTCGTTCTTCCCCTGAACAGGCAGTTAACCCACTAGGCTGTCATTGAAAATAAGAATTAGTTCCTAACTGACTTTCCTAGTTAAACAAAGTTTTTTTTTAAATCTAAAATACATGACACACACATATTTCTATCTATATGCTTTTATTTGGCTTTCTAATCAAAGTATATGATTGAATGTTTCTTTAAACCTGCAGCTTCTTAATTGAAAAGAGACATGTAATCAGGCCAAAACATGATTTAAAAAATGTCCCTGACAGATAGCTAATGAAACACTAGCCTCATGAGCAGGCAAATTGACAGTTACAGTAGCAGACCAGGCTAGTCCAACTAACATTGGTTAGCTTTAAAAAAATAATTAAAAAAGGCTAAAAGGTGAACGGAGTTACTTCTTCATGGGGCAATTTGTATTGCATGCTGCACTTTTCAAGTGTACTCAAAAACAGATGTTTATCTTATATCCTTCTTTGGGAGTTCATCAAACACATACAGCAAACAGTTTGAGTTTTCAGACCTCACCTGAGGCTGTGTTTACATCCTAGATAGAAGCAGTGTTAAACTATACTTTTATGAGAAAATGTGCAAGAATTGAAGGTGCCAACAAATGTTATAGTTATTATAAGAATGTTTTACTGTCATATACAGAAAATCTGCTCCCCCCTCAATGGGGATCGATCAACTTCACGTGTTTTTGGCTTCTGCCCACAACCTACAGGCTACTGCATATTTTAATTAATACTTGAGTGAGTAGCCCACTATTCACATTCTATTCCATATTCTGAGCCATAGGCCTATCCAAGCCTTTACACTTAATGTAGTTGGTCCAAAGGTGGCATCGTGACACTCACTTTAATTGGATTGATAATGTATTTCTATCCCAGTTCACTTTCACTCCAACAAATTAATCAGCCTCTCTGTTTTCAGCTAGACTAACACTACTTGTTTAATCTTATTCATTATAGAATCTTCAGCTTATTAGGACTGGACATGATTTCCTTTACAAATATGTATGTATGTATGTATGTATGTATGTATGTATGTATGTATGTATGTATGTATGTATGTATGTATGTATGTATGTATACTTTTTAATGAATTCATACTGCAATTAAAGTGTGTAATCAAGTCAGCAGTTTCTTGACATTGAGCGCCTCGACTCCTATTAAGTTAATAGAGTATTAGACATTAGACATTTTGTGCCATATTCTGGTCTAGTGGTAATGCTGCTGACTCTGGACCACACATGACCCTTCGCGACATGGATTCAAACCCTGCCTACGCTTTCAGATCTGTATTCATCATTATCTCAATAAAGAGAGAGAAAATACTAATATATATAAAGAAATGAGTAATCTCCAGACCATGTATTACCCAAACATGGTGAAGGGAACATATATAGAATAATGGGTTTTGACATTGGTGGTGACTTTCCGAACTGTTATAGTTAAACCAACAGTTTAAAGTAATACACCAGAAACAGCTATTTGTTTAAAAATGCCTTAGTATGTTACACAGTACATGTAAGCTGCATATAGTATATAGTATATGTTCCTGCTGTTCTCTCCTTCTTCCCTTTTTCCTGTTCTTCAAATCTGGTATCAGCTGGTCTTCGCCCATTCATCACCCCTCATGTCTGTTTCTGCAGTCACAAAACTCTGTCTCCTTCCACCATTGTCACTGTGATAACAGAACAGAACTACCTCGAGACAAACAATGGTTGATAAATGAAGATAGTTAAACTCAGGCCATTTACCACTGTCTGCTTTAGGAAGTGGCTCCTTAAGCAGACAACAATGTGGGGGGAAATTAAGGAGTGGGCTGTCTTGCTTCCTCTTCCATCTCTGCTTGAGACTCCAGAATGCTGAGTCACAATGACAAGGCAGAAATACAGCCAGGGCAGAGCCTGAGTCATTCCATACTGTAGTAGAACCAACAGAAGGTTATGACAGGAATAAGCAGGGGTGCTAATTTCACTGGGGACAGGGGGGACATGCATTTTTGTCCCCTCCACAGTTTTATCATTGGAATGTGATACAAAACGAGGCAAACGTGTGCTTTAGGACCATGCAGATGCCTCCGAACCGTCGGGTAGGCTGTTTGGACTGTTTATTGGACAAAAAAATATGTATACACTACCGGTCAAAAGTTTAAGAACACCTACTCCCACATCAAAACTATGAAATAACACATAATGGAATCATGTAGTATCCAAAAAAGCATATTTTATACTTGAGATTCTTCAAAAGATACCCTTTGCCTTGATGACAGCTTTGCACACTCTTGGCTTTCTCTCAACCAGCTTCATGAGGTAGTCACCTGGAATGCATTTCAATTAACAGGTTTGCCTTCTTCTTAAAAGCTAATTTGGGGAATTTCCTTCCTTCTTAATGCATTTGAGCCAATCAGTTGTGTTGTGACAAGGTATACAGAAGATAGCATGATTTGGTAAAACACTATATTATGGTAAGAATATAAGTAAAGAGAAATGACAGTCCATCATTACTTTAAGACATGAAGGTCAGTCAATCCGGAAAATTTTAAGAACTTTGAAAGTTTCTTCAAGTGCAGACACAGAAAACATAATGTGCTATGATGAAACTGGCTCTCATGAGGACCTCCACAGGAATGGAAGACCCAGAGTTACCTCTGCTGCAGAGGATGAGTTCATTAGTTACCAGCCTCAAAAATTGCAGCCCAAGTAAATGCTTCAGACCGGTAGAAATTTGTCCTTTGGTCTGTTGACTCGAAATTTTAGATTTTTGGTTCCAGCAGCTGTATCTTTGTGAGTGAACAGATCTCTGCATGTGTATTTCCCACCATAAAGCATGCAGGAAGAGGTGTTATGGTGTGGGGGTGCTTTGCTGGTGACACTTAACCAGAATGGCTACCACAGCATTATGCAGCAATACACCATCCCATCTGGTTTGGGCTTAGTGGGACGATCATTTGTTTTTCAAAAGGACAATTACCCAACACACCTCCAGGCTGTGTAAGGGCTATTTTACCAAGAAGGAGTGATGGAGTGCTGCATCAGATGACCTGGCTTCTACAATCCCCCGACCTCAACAAAATTGAGATGGTTTGGAATGAGTCGGACCGCAGAGTGAAGGAAAAGCAGCCAACAAGTACTCAGCATATGTGAGAACTCCTTCAAGATGGTTGGAAAAACATTCCAGGTGAAGCTGGTTGAGAGAATGCCAAGTGTTTGCAAAGCTGTCATCAAGGCAAAGGGTGGTTATTTGAAGAATCTCAAAATTAAAATAGATTAGCTAGGTGACTAAAGTTAGCTAGGCTAGGGGTTAAGAGTTAAGGTTAGGTCTAAGGTTAAGGTCAGGAGTTAGGTTAAAGGGTTATGGTTCGGGGAAGGATTAGCTAACATGCTAAGTAGTGGCAAAGTAACTGAAAAAAATGCAAAGTTGCTAATTAGCAAAAATGCAAACGTTGTCTGTGACGAGTTTCAAAACAAGCAACCTTTGGAACTCTAGAAGATCGAGTTACATGTCATCATTTAAGCATGACACTTCATTTAGTCAAAAAGAAATGCCAAGCATGTCATAGAACAAAGTATTTTTTTTAAAACAGACTAAGGCGAGGCGAGAGCATTTACTCTGTCAAAATCTGTCAGCGTGAGATAAACCCGTGTGTGTTGTTCACACGCGAACCTGCCGTCTCATTGGCTAGAATGGTCCCACCTGAGCTTGCCTGTCTTCAATCGTTGAGCCACATGTATTTCCATTGTAGAGTGGGCACTCGGATCTCTTGTCAATATAATAAATACTCTTTGCTTCAGGTCATGTGTTTGAGTGGGATCGTCATCAAATGACCCGCCTAGTTCCTGTTGATATTCTAAAGGTGATTGGCTACGCTCTGTGAGGGTGGATTCCACTGACGTATTCCGTTTGGAACAATAAATAGAGCGAACAAGGCTCCTTCTAGTTCACAAGTCTGAGAAGACGCATGAAGAAGTTCTTGCTTCAACAGTGATTGAACGGAATTCCTCTGCCTTCGTCCCGCATCGTAGAACATTCTGGATTGATAACGTAACACTTACTTGAACTGTAATAGCAAAATAGTCGAAGAAACTCTATTTTTGTACCGTTAATTTTGATATAAAAGAATCTGCCGAAATGGAGTCTCAGATCCGCCAGAACTATCACCACGATTGCGAAGCTGCTATCAACCGGATGATCAACTTGGAGATGTTTGCCTCCTACACCTACACTTCAATGGTAAGGAGTCTACCAAGATGACCGTTTTGTTGATATACCTGTGTATTATTATGCCTGGGCCAAAATGGCTTTTTTCACCAGACCTTTTTCTGTTGGCCTAGACAATTTTAATAGACAATCTATATTGCCTTTCATAGAGCGCGTAACAACTCCTTGACAGGTTAATTGTCAGGTTACCAAATAGATTACGGACTAGACTGATTCATGCCTTTGTCATCAAGTTTAGTTACCACAACATGAACAGAGTGCCGAGTCACGTTTGGCATGTTTTTTTTCTTCTAACCACTGTTTTGTTTACCCACCCAGGCTTTCTATTTCTCCCGTGACGATGTGGCTCTGCGTGGCTTCGCGCATTTCTTCAAGGAGAACAGCGACGAGGAGCGGGAGCACGCCGACAAGCTACTCTCCTTCCAGAACAAGAGAGGTGGACGCATTTTCCTCCAGGACATCAAGGTGAGCGCCTGAGCGTCGAGAAACACATTTAAATTGTAGACGGATAGCAAAAAGGTCTACATAGACCACAGTTCTCAGTTAAAGGTTCTTCATGGACCCAAATGGTTCATCTTATAGGGACAAATGAAGAACGCTATGGTTCTAGGTGGTTTTTAAAAAAATAGTATAGGAGTTATTTTGAATGAGTAGTCATTAATGCTGGGTGAGTTCATTGAGGTATGCCTTAAGTGACTTCCCTGGTATTAGAGCAAGGCGGCTAAAGATGTGGCCTGACTGCTTACTGTAGGCTTTTGAGTACAGGGTTGACGTCATTGGAATGGTGGCCTAAGCATTTCTTTTCAAAGGCCAAACAATAGGGGGGAAGTTATTATATTTTAAAATGTGTATTTCTGGGTTGGCAAAGCCCTTAGTTTATATTTAAACTACACTGTCTCTGTGCTGCATGGCAAAATTGACTTGGCCATGTGTGCATACATTTTAAGTATTGGTGTCCCCAGCAGGAAGTGAACATGCCCATTGGCGTTGCAAACGTCATGCTCTACCGACTGAGCCACAACCGGTGTGCTTCATAAACTAAAGCATGTGGTTGTTTGTAGTGACAAATTGACTCCATCTTTTTGTTAACTTGTTTCCAGTTCGTTTATTCCTTTATGTGCCAGATATACTGGCTAATTGTGGTGGCTGTTGGTAGGTATGCATTAACCTCTGCTAGTTGTCCCTAACCCTCCTGTGTTCTCTTGTCCTGTGTAGAAGCCAGAACGTGATGAGTGGGGCAATGGGCTGGAGGCCATGCAGTGTGCTCTGCAGCTGGAGAAGAATGTGAACCAGGCCCTGCTGGACCTGCACAAGATTGCCTCTGACAAGGTTGACCCCCATGTAAGTAATATCATTACATAGAATACAGGTATTGTCTCAGGCGACTTTGAGGTTGTTTTAGGTCTGCTAACTAATGACACAGGATTGTGTGACCTGCCTCTTCACACGCATACAATACACACACAATGCAGCAGTTAGACATCTGCGAACACCTCATTGAGTTGTCTGTCTGCACTTATGCCATTACCACCAGGCTCTTGTGTGTTACTGTAATTACTGTTACAATAGTCTGTAGTCATTCTCTTTTCTGACCTGTGTTTTCCCTCTTTAGCTGTGTGACTTCCTGGAGACCCATTACCTGAATGAGCAGGTGGAGGCCATTAAGAAGCTGGGTGACCACATCACCAACCTCACCAAGATGGATGTTGTCAAAAACAAGATGGCAGAGTACCTGTTTGACAAGCACACCCTGGGAGGCCAGAGCTAAACTACCATCCCCAGGCCTCCAGCCTCAGACCAGGAGTCCTGGTCTTCCTGCTCTATTCTGCTGGCTTTGCATTTATAAGGAGGGGAGAGCATAACAGCTGTAATGTTGACAAATTTGTTATTGGAAGGGAGGTGTATTGTAAAAATCAAGTTGCTGATTTTTGTACTATTCTGTTGCGCTGGTCTTACTGAGCATTTCAATACCTAAAACACAAGGATCTGTTTCACTCTGTGTGAATTCTCATAATATTCAAGCTGAGAAATAAAACTCTTGAGATGGATTCAGTTTGTTACTGTCTGAATGTCACATGGGACTGACAATACTTGTTGTGTTTTTGTCCAATTGCCATGAGCCCAGTCTACCATCTGGGCATTAATTTCTCTATAGAGATAAATACTGACAATTGTAGTCCTACTAGTGACTGAGGGTCATATTAGGTTGACATGAACTTGATAAGGGCTATTACATAACTTGTAATGGTGCCATGTCTAAGGTACCATACAACAGCTAGGTCATTAACTGTGACATGGGTAACTGAATTCACTACAATCGGTGTCGCCTTTCACCTGAGCATTTAAGTCAGGTCATTCGAACCTGTGCGCAAGCTACTAGCAATCTCATGACCCACAGGTCATCCCAGGGTTGATGGTTGAAGGACAATATTTGCTATCAGTATGTTTGCATGACACCTACTGCTCATTCAGATTAATACTTGAGTAGCCTTCAATTCACTTCCATATTTTGAGCCATAAGCCTAAGGCACTTGGACTGTAGAGGGACACCTGGGAAAATTGGACACCCTTACTCTAAAATTCAACCAACTTGATGCGTGACGCTTGTACAAAGCTACCTGAAGTTTTACCCAAGTTAAACAAAAGGCACTGCTACAACATACTATTTGTGTAAACTTCAGACCAATGGAATGAGCTGAAATAAATAACTGTTCTGACATTTCACATTAAAATAGTGGTGACCAAAGACTGGAAATTTTTACTTTGATTAAATGTCAGGAATTGGGAAAGTGAATAAAAGTATTAAGCTAAAATGTAGGCAAACTTCTGACTTAATCTGTATATTTGTAAAAAGTCTAAAAAGCCAAACATGCAATTTCAATGTTTAGGGGACATGTTCCGATTTCTCTCCCTCCTTCCCACTCTTATTCCTGTCATAACCTCAAGTTTATTCTATGTGGACCGACTCAGGCTATGCACTGGCTGTATTTCTGGCTTGTCGTTGTGACTCAGCAATCTGGAGTCTCAAGCAGAGACGGAAGAGGAAGTGAAACCTCCCACTCCCTAATTTTTTCTGTCTCGGAAGTCAAGAACGCATTACCTATGGGACACGCTGTATCACAACCGGCCGTGATAGGGAGTCCCATAGGCCGTTGCACAATTAGCCCAGTGTCGTCCCGGTTTGGCAGTCATTGTAAATTAGTATTTGTTCTTAACTGACTTGCATAGTTAAAAATAAATGTTCAATAAAACATTTTTAAAAATGTCCTGAGTGAACTACCTTCATTATCCAACATATTTGGTCTCAAGGCCATTCTATTCTGTTGTCACAGTGATAATGGTGGAAGGAGGCGGGGTCTCGTGACTGTGGCGGTGGTGAGGGTGAAGACCGGCTGAGACCAGATTTGAATAAAAGGAAAAAGGGAAGGAGAGAACAGCAGGAACTTATACTGTACTATGTAAGTTACATATACTATGTAACTTACTAAGGTATTTTTAAACTAATATCTCTTGAATGATTGTTTCTTTTTAATTTTGGAGGGGAAATACATCAACAACTTTATTGATAATTTGGTCAATATACTGCAATCACAACTCAAATACCAATATTGTCTGTATTACTTTAAACTGTTGGTCTAACTATAACAGTTCAGAAAGTCACCACCAAACCTCTCATATATACAACATTTAAATGTAAAAAAAACAGTATTCTATTTGTGTCCCCGTCACCACATATACATATACCTAGTACATAGTCTTGAAATGAAATGTTTTTACAAATATATATTTATTATTATTTACTCTCTTTATTGAAATAGAATGTTATAAATGAGAGGGGGAGACAGAAAGGTGGAGAAATGTTTGGTGTTTCAGCCTAGCTCAGTGCTTTCTGTGGTGGTGGGGCATCCACGAAGGATCGCTACGCCACCTTCCTGTTCAAGTGAGCACAACAAATCCAAAAAATGTCTTGTATGCTGCTGCATAAATGATGTAATATGCCGGGGAGATACAGTTAATGTCGGAAGTTTACATACACCTTAGCCAAATACATTTAATCTCAGTTTTTCACAATTCCTGACATTTAATCAGAGAAAAAAATTCCCTGTTTTAGGTCAGTTAGGATCACCACTTTTTTTTAAGAATGGGAAATGTCAGAATATTAATAGAGAGAATGATTTATTTCAGCTTTCATTTCTTTCATCACATTCCCAGTGGGTCAGAAGTTACCATACACTCTATTAGTATTTGGTAGCATTGCCTTTAAACTGTTGAACTTTGGTCAAACATTTTGGGTAGCCTTCCACAAGCTTCCCACAATAAGTTGGGTGAATTTTGGCCCATTTCTCCTGACAGAGCTGGTGTAACTGAGTCAGGTTTGTAGGCCTCCATGCTTGCACACGCTTTTTCAGTTCTGCCCACACATTTTCTATGGGATTGAGGTCAGGGCTTTGTGATGGCCACTCTAATACCTTGACTTTGTTGTCCTTATGCCATTTTGCCACAACTTTGGAAGTATGCTTGGGGTCATTGTCCATTTGGAAGACCCATTTGCGACCAAGCATTAACTTGCTGAATGATGTCTTGAGATGTTGCTTCAATATATCCACATAATTTTCCTCCCTCATGATGCCATCTATTTTGTGAAGTGCACCATTCCCTCCTCCAGCAAAGCACCTCCACAACATGATGTTGCCACCCCCGTGCTTCATGGTTGGGATGGTGTTCTTCAGCTTGCAAGCTTCCCCTGTTTTCCTCCAAACATAACAATGTTCATTATGGCCAAACAGTTAAATTTTTGTTTCATCAGACCAGAGGACATTTCTCCAAAAAGTATGTTCTTTGTCCCAATGTGCATTTGCAAACCGTAGTCTGGCTTTTTTTATGGCAGTTTTGGAGCAGTGGCTTCATCCTTGCATGAGTGGCCTTTCGGGTTACGTCAATATAGGACTCGTTTTACTGTGGATATCGATACTTTTGTACCTGTTTCCTCCAGCATCTTCACAAGGTTCTTTGCTGTTGTTCTGGGATTGGTTTGCAATTTTTGCACCAAAGTACGTTAATCTCTAGGAGACAGAATGCGTCTCTTTCCTCAGTGGTATGATGGCTGCGTGGTCCCATGGTGTTTATACTTGCATACTATGATGTGAAGCAAAGAGGCACTGAGTTTGAAGGTAGGCCTTGAAATACATCCACAGGCACACCTCCAATTGACTCAAATAATGTCAATTAGCCTGCCAGAAGCTTCTAAAGCCATGACATATGACGAAATTTCCAAGCTGTTTAAAGGCACACTCAACTTAGTGTATGTAAACTTTTGACCCACTGGAATTGTGATACAGTGAATTCTAAGTAAAAAAAATCTGTCTGTAAACAATTGTTGGAAAATTACTTGTGTCATGCACAAAGTAGATGTCCTAACCAACTTGCCAAAACTATTAGTTTGTTAACAAGAAATTTGTGGAGTGGTTGAAAAACAAGTTTTAATGATTCCAACCTAAGTGTATGTAAACTTCTGACTTCAACTGTATATGTCTCCACCACTTCTAAAACCAAAGTTTCACCCCTGGGAATAATAGTGGGAGAGCGGGAGCAATAGGAATAGAGGGGAGGGGGGGAGTACAGACTAAAAACGCTGTCTCACCCTTTAGAACTTCAATAGAAAGAGTTTTGTAATGGTTAACCATTTACTGTATCAGTATCACTTCTGTTTATAACTTTGTGTGGCTGGTCACGATGGACCCGGTCATGACTTTAACAATTAAACACAGGTCAACAGGGCTTTAATGCTATGTTTGGCATTCTGCTAAAACAAAGGTAAATTAGAATAAGTGAGGGTTGCTGTTGACAAACAACAGTTCATAAGGGTTGCTGTTGACAAACAACAGTTCATAAGGGTTGCTGCTTACTAACAACAGTTCATAAGGGTTGTTACTGACTAACAACAGTTAATAAGGGTTGTTACTGACTAACAACAGTTCATAAGGGTTGCTGCTGACTTACAACAGTTCATAAGGGTTGCTGCTGACTAACAACAGTTCATAAGGGTTGCTGCTGACTAGCAACGGTTCATAAGGGTTGTTACTGGCAAACAACAGTTCATAAGGGTTGCTGCTGACTAACAACAGTTCATAAGGGTTGCTGCTGACTAACAACAGTTCATAAGGGTTGCTGCTGACTAACAACAGTTCATAAGGGTTGTTACTGGCTAACAACAGTTCATAAGGGTTGCTGCTGACTAACAACAGTTCATAAGGGTTGTTACTGACTAACAACACTTCATAAGGGTTGCTGCTGACTGACAACAGTTCATAAGGGTTGTTACTGACTAACAACAGTTCATAAGGGTTGCTGCTGACTAACAACAGTTCATAAGGGTTGCTGCTGACTAGAAACAGTTCATAAGGGTTGGTGCTGACTAACAACAGTTCATAAGGGTTGCTGCTGACTAACAACAGTTCATAAGGGTTGTTACTGACTAGCAACAGTTCATAAGGGTTGCTGCTGACTAACAACAGTTCATAAGGGTTGCTGCTGACTAACAACAGTTCATAAGGGTTGTTACTGACTAACAACAGTTCATAAGGGTTGCTGCTGACTAACAACAGTTAATAAGGGTTGTTACTGGCTAACAACAGTTCATAAGGGTTGCTGCTGACTAACAACAGTTCATAAGGGTTGCTGCTGACTAACAACAGTTCATAAGGGTTGTTACTGGCTAACAACAGTTCATAAGGGTTGCTGCTGACTAACAACAGTTCATAAGGGTTGTTACTGACTAACAACAGTTCATAAGGGTGGCGGCTGACTAACAACAGTTCATAAGGGTTGCTGCTGACTAACAACAGTTCATAAGGGTTGCTGCTGACTATCAACAGTTCATAAGGGTTGTTACTGGCTAACAACAGTTCATAAGGGTTGCTGCTGACTAACAACAGTTCATAAGGGTTGCTGCTGACTAACAACAGTTCATAAGGGTTGTTACTGGCTAACAACAGTTCATAAGGGTTGCTGCTGACTAACAACAGTTCATAAGGGTTGTTACTGACTAACAACAGTTCATAAGGGTGGCGGCTGACTAACAACAGTTCATAAGGGTTGCTGCTGACTAACAACAGTTCATAAGGGTTGCTGCTGACTAGCAACAGTTCATAAGGGTTGTTACTGACTAACAACAGTTCATAAGGGTTGCTGCTGACTAACAACAGTTCATAAGGGTTATTACTGACTAACAACAGTTCATAAGGGTGGCGGCTGACTAACAACAGTTCATAAGGGTTGCTGCTGACTAACAACAGTTCATAAGGGTTGTTACTGACTAACAACAGTTCATAAGGGTGGCGGCTGACTAACAACAGTTCATAAGGGTTGCTGCTGACTAACAACAGTTCATAAGGGTTGCTGCTGACTAACAACAGTTCATAAGGGTTGCTGCTGACTAGCAACAGTTCATAAGGGTTGTTACTGACTAACAACAGTTCATAAGGGTTGCTGCTGACTAACAACAGTTCATAAGGGTTATTACTGACTAACAACAGTTCATAAGGGTGGCGGCTGACTAACAACAGTTCATAAGGGTTGCTGCTGACTAACAACAGTTCATAAGGGTTGCTGCTGACTAACAACAGTTCATAAGGGTTGTTACTGACTAACAACAGTTCATAAGGGTGGCGGCTGACTAACAACAGTTCATAAGGGTTGCTGCTGACTAACAACAGTTCATAAGGGTTGCTGCTGACTAGCAACAGTTCATAAGGGTTGTTACTGGCTAACAACAGTTCATAAGGGTTGCTGCTGACTAACAACAGTTCATAAGGGTTGTTACTGACTAACAACAGTTCATAAGGGTGGCTGCTGACTAACAACAGTTCATAAGGGTTGTTACTGACTAACAACAGTTCATAAGGGTGGCGGCTGACTAACAACAGTTCATAAGGGTTGTTACTGACTAACAACAGTTCATAAGGGTTGTTACTGGCTAACAACAGTTCATAAGGGTTGCTGCTGACTAACAACAGTTCATAAGGGTTGTTACTGACTAACAACAGTTCATAAGGGTGGCGGCTGACTAACAACAGTTCATAAGGGTTGCTGCTGACTAACAACAGTTCATAAGGGTTGCTGCTGACTAGCAACAGTTCATAAGGGTTGTTACTGACTAACAACAGTTCATAAGGGTTGCTGCTGACTAACAACAGTTCATAAGGGTTATTACTGACTAACAACAGTTCATAAGGGTTGCTGCTGACTAACAACAGTTCATAAGGGTTGCTGCTGACTAGCAACAGCCGAGTTGACAGAAATGACAGGGACATTTGTCCTTTTGTGATACTAGGAAAATGACTCAAGATCTCAATCCCATGACCTGAACCATGGATTACGATCTCTCCTGGCCCATAGACTAGGGCCTACTGTCAGGGTAAGGATTTTATTAAATAGGCCTATATGCTTGACTTTTCACAACAATAAAAAAGGAATGCCAAGTATGTCCACAGCCCTTTTGTAACACTGTCACTCCCAACAGTCTGAAGAGGCTTCGACTCATTGTCTCCAAAACCTTGTTTGCACTAATAGTTAAAACATGACGCTATGAAGTGAGGTTCAGCCTAGAAGAGTGGGTCAAACGGAGAGCACACATTTCAAGGGATATCTATGTTCAAAGACCCTTACTTTTTCAACAAACAATAAACCTAGATAGTAGCGGCCGATAGATGGAGCCTGTTTTGGGTTACATGTTAGGAAAAAGGCGGTTCTGTTCTCAAACAATTGGAGTAGAGGTGCTACCATACATATTAGGCCAGGACAGACTAGGGGCCGTATAAATGTATCAAGCCTCTTGTCAGAGTAGGAGTGATGATCTAGGATCAGGTCCTCCCTGTCCACGTACTCTTGGGAACATTACCTGTAAAAACAATATAAAGGCCATGTTTATATGACGCCATTTCAAACAGCCCCTTATTTACCATTTTCTTGCAGGTATACCCTTTTTATACATGTCAGTGGGTAACTGGCAAATTGGGAGGGGTGGGAGCAGGGGGGTGTTGTTATCACGCCCTGACCATAGAGAGCCCTTGGTTGTCTATGTTGTTGTAGGTCAGGGCGTGACTAAGGGGGTGTTCTAGTTTTCCTATTTCTATGTTGGTGTACTTGGTATGGTTCCCAGTTAGAGGCAGCTGATTATCGTTGTCTCTAATTGGGGATCATACTTAAGTTCTCCATTGTTCCCACCTGGGTTGTGGGATATTGTTTGTGTTTGTGCTGGTTGTACCACATAAGTCACGTTTTGTTGCTTGTTTATTCTTTTGTTTGACAGTTTCACTTCAATAAAAGATGTGGAACTCAACACACGTTGCGCCTTGGTCCGACCCTTTTCAACATCAAATTAGGGATGTGTTACACAATGGACATCTTAATGACTTTACCAACAAATAATCAGAACCATTCACACAGACCTGATACCTGTATTTTGGTTACAGGGTCTGTATAAATGCAGGAATCATGACTAGGTCTTTAGGTGGGTTTTATTCTTCTTTGTTTTTTAACCACCTACCCCTTTCACAAAAAAATCTGGCAAAAAGAAGCAGGCATGGTCAGTGGGATTCAGTCTATGTATGAAAGGGATATTATTCTTTAACATCAAAAAGGCAAAACTGATCCAAAATCAGCAATCTTACTCTGAGACGCTTCATACATACTGCCCCAGAAGACCTAGTTCTTATGAATACCAATGACGTTTCAACTACATGGCTGTATTGAGCAATAACCCAGCACCCTGAAAGCACCCTGTCAACAGTTGTGGAAGATCAGGTCATGTGAACTGAAGTTGTTAGGAAGGTTACTTTATTACTGTAGTCTTTGATTTTCATTGGCTGTAAAAACGTTTTCCACTTCGCAGTTTTAGCTTAGTAACCTATGTATGGTTATATGTATGTAGCTACTGATTTTGTGTAGTGATTTCTAGGCTATTGTAATCAACTTTGATATACCATTTGACAACAACAATATGTCATTTGAAACCAAAAGGTGTTATTGTAAAATAAAATAAAACAAAAGCCAACCTTTCTCTGTCCACTACTGTATTCCCATACCTCATACTGCAAATTGAGTTCATATGACAAAGTGTGTTAAACCCTACAGTTTTACTTTTGACTGCCTTCTGATAAAGGTAAATAATTAAGCCACATATGCTATTGCAACATGTGCTCTTAGAGAATGAAACACGAAGTTCACAGAACTGCGTCTCAAAGTTCAATTCCTTTAATAGCCTAAATAAAATGTAGACCTCGGCTATTTCTCAATTAGCCTATTATCCAAAATAATAGTCAAATTAGCACTATTTTCTTCTAAGGACATAATACACACATTTTGCAACAATAACAGCTGTATTTAAACTGTAGCACTGCTTTTGGTTGATACTGTTTTAGATGTTGCCAATAAAATGTTACTTTGTAACAAACATTGATTTCTTCAGGTCATGTGTATGAGCGAGATCATCATCAAATGATCCGCCTATTTCCTGTTGAAATTCTAAAGGTGATTGGCTACGCTCTGTGAGGGTGGATTTCACTGACGCATTCCGTTTGGAACAATAAATAGAGCGAACAAGGCTCCTTACATTTCACAATAAGTGATGGGCATCCCGGCTCTTTTGGCTCCCAAACGGCTTTTTTTTTTTTAAACTGTTTTGTGATAGTTTGACTATGATTGGTGTTAAAACAATTCTAATTAAATTCTCAAATGAAATGATACTCTACCTTAACCACAATGTATTTAAAAATGCATTGGTTTGTTATGAAAAAGAATGCTATTAAACATTTGCATTTAAAGTTGAACTTTTTTAATGTATATAAACAAAGTGCATATAAATGTAACAATTCAAAACTAATACAATCTGAACACTCACTTTCGAGGGGCTGATGCGGTTTCTTCTCTCAGTAATTATTTGTCCCATTTTCGAGAAGACCCTCTCAGAGGGAACGGATGTGGCCACTATGCAGAGTCTCCCTGTCATGACTTTAGTAAGCCGTGGGTAGACAGAGGCCTTGTTCTTCCACCAGCTCAGAGGATCTGCAGATCTTCCAAATAGGATCGGCCCTCCATTATGGCTGAGGGACTCCTTCGTGCTGCATCCCCAGTTGCTCTCTCGTCAAACAGCATCCTAACAGCAGACATTTGTGGCACTACTACTGGTGCTTCTGTTCCATTTGCTCCCTCTTCTTCCTGTTGCCCTGGTGCCTGAGCCAGCTGACTGCTGGGGCTGTCCCTCCCTGCCGCTGAGGTTATTCTTTGAAGAGCCTCATCAATCGCTCTGGCATCACTGAAGGCTAACTTCTTAAACCTGGGGTCAAGTGCAGCGGTTTCTGATAGCATGTGATTATATTCCATTCTGTGGAACATTCTATCTATTGTTGAACATAGGGTGTCCATCAACTCTGTCACATGTCCTGTGGTTACATTTGCTTCTCTCTGGCGGCTGGCTGTGATTTGCTGCAGACCCTTAAGCAGGAGTATCATTTTTGAGGCTGTCACATAGCTGAAAAGAGAGAACAGTAACTTATTAGTTCAGGTTCATGTTTTGTCTACTGATACTACACTCTCATCTACTGCTCATATACATGTATAATACTGGATTAAATAATGATGTAGTAATAACTGCTTACTGTACCTCTCGCCACTGATCTCCACAGTGACCTGCTCAAAGGGTTGCAGGACTCTGCACACCATCTCCACCACCACCTCCCATTCCTCTCGGGTCAGAGCATCAACAGATGCATTGACAATGGCCAGGGTAGAGATGATGGCGTCCTTTGACTCAAGAAACTGCGTCAACATTTAAATGTTGAATTCTACCTTGTAGTGCAGTCTTGTTTAGGCCTCATCCCCATCTGGCTTTGTGTAGACTTGGGTTTTTCAGCACCTATTGTGCACCTGGGGAAGTATTCCACAGCTGCTTCCACTTTGTCCACTGTGGGCTTCATCACCTTCAGAGCATCTCTTACAATCAGGTTGATTGTGTGGGCAAGACATGGATGATGGGTCCATTTTAACATTTTCAAGGCTTTGGTTATGTTAGCTCCATTGTCGCTAATACAACAGACCACTTTTCCATCTACTTGCCATTCTTTGGCCACTCAACAGTTCCTCTGCCAAGTTCTCTGAGGTGTGTCTGTCACTGAACTCAAAGCAATCCAGAAGACAGCGAGACATCGAAAAATCTTCAATGAAGTGACATGTAACTGATGTGTAAGAAGTGGTTACCCTTGATGTCCAGCAGTCAGTGGTAAGGTAAACTGCAGTAGCCTTTTGGACTCTTTCCCACACTGAAGCCTGTGTGCTCTCGTACAGTTGTGAAATAAGTGATTTTGAAAGCGTTTTGTACATTGGATTCATACTATTAATATAATTTCTAAAACCTCTGTCCTCAATGATCGAAAATGGCAATCAATTTAGCCAATGCAATATCAACTTGGCCTTGTTTTGCTACAGACATGGACTTTTATATAAACTGATCCATAGAAGACTGTGTTGCTGTGGGTTGCGGAGTAGGCCGACTTGACTGAGTGGATACATCTCCACGTGTGGAGGTGCTGGCTCCACCACCATCACTAGCAGGCCCGCTAGTTTCTCAAAGCTCCTCTACAGCTAGCTTCACAGTTGGGTGCACAGTTCGCATATGCCGGTGTAGGTTGTGCATAGAACCGGCTTTATATGAGATCTTGTTTTGGCAAATTCTACACTGTGCTCTAACATTGTCTACATTATTAGAATGCATCCAAATGCTACTGTGCTTCCAACTCATTTTCCAGCTGTTGTTTTCACAGCTGTCCTTCCTCTCTCTCGGCTGCTAAGTGTGTGACTGTGAGGGATTTGGCTCTGCCCTCCCTCACGCATCTTTGTGCATCTTTGTTCCTTGTTCCTGCATCCTGCATCTTTGTTCCTTGTTCCTGCATCCTGCATCTTTGTTCCTTGTTCCTGCATCCTGCATCTTTGTTCCTGTCTGATTGACTGATTGACTGTCTGATTGACAGGAACAACAGATGAGGCTGTTGGTGTAACGGCTGTGTAAGGGAGGCGAAGTCAGGTGCAGGAGAGCAGAGTAGAGTAAACAGGCACACTTTTATTCCGGTCAAGAAATAGGCACAAAATTACATCAAAGTGCCCCCAAAAAACACGGAACATGATACAAAACTTTAGCGTGTGAACATACTCACAGAACAATAAACAATTACACACAAAGACATTAAGGGGAACAGAGGACTAAATACATGCAGTGTGATTATGGAATGAAAACCAGGTGTGTATGGAACAAGACAAAACAAATGGACATATGAGAAATGGAGCGGCGATGGCTAGAAAGCCGGTGACGTCGATCGCCGAACGCCACCCGAACAAGGAGAGGAGCCGACTTCGGCAGAAGTCGTGACAGTTGGTCTGAGCAGACAGTCAGAACGATGGTGTGTGCGCTTGAGCATTTAGGCCTATATTATATAAGTTATTATTTTGTTCTTTGAATTAGTTATTCATTTAAATCTTTTGATTATTCATGTCTTTTTATTTTATGTTATGTTTTAAATAGTGCCGGCTCCCAACGTTAACCTAGAAGAGCTGACTCGTTTGCAAACAACCCATCACTATTCACATCTGTGGGTAGACGCATCTAGAAGTTCTTGCTTCAACAGTGATTGAACGGAACTCCTCTGCCTTCGTCCCGCATTATAGAACATTCTGGATTGATAACTTAACACTTACCTGAACTATAATAGCAAAATAGTTTAAGAAACTCTATTTTTGTACTTTTTATTTTGATATAAAAGAAAATCTGCCAAGATGGAGTCTCAGATCCGCCAGAACTATCACCACGTTCTTGCTTCAACAGTGATTGAACGGAACTCCTCTGCCTTCGTCCCGCACTATATAACATTCTGGATTTAGAACTTAACACGTACTTGAAGTGTAATAGTAAAATAGTCTAAGAAACTCTATTTTTTGTTCCGTTCTGTTTGATATAAAACATAAAAAAATCTGCCAAAATGCAGTCTCAGATCTGCCAGAACCACCACAGCGATTGCGAAACTGCCATCGACCTGATGATCAACATGTTGATGTTTTCCTCTTACACCTACACTTCAATGGTAAGGAGACTGCAAATGGCTACCAAGGGGACAATTTTCTTGCTCTACATAGTAGTGTATTATTATGTCAGATCGTGATGAGTGGGGCAATGGGCTGGAGGCCATGCAGTGTGCTCTGCAGCTGGGGAAGAATGTGAACCAGGCCCTGCTGGACCTGCACAAGATTGCCTCCGACAAGGTTGACCCCCACGTAAGTTATGTCCCCCACATTATGGTGGAACCACGTCACATGTATATATCACATAGAATCCATCTACTGTATTGTCCCAGAAGATGATCAGGTTGTTGTAGCTCTGATAACTAATGACACAGGATTGTGTGACCTGCCTCTTCACACAAACACAATAGTCCACAGACGCACGGATGCACACTATACACACAATGCAGCTCATGCATGAGTTGGACAGCTGCAAACACCTCATTGAGTTAGCTGCCCTTTTGCCATTACCACCAGGCTCTTCTTGTGTGTTGATGCATCTACAGTAGTGTCTGTAGTCACTCGTCTCGCCTGTGTTTTCCCTGTTTAGCCGTGTGACTTCCTGGAGACCCATTACCTGAATGAGCAGGTGGAGGCCATTAAGAAGCTGGGAGACCACATCACCAACCTCACCAAGATGGATGCTGTCAAAAACAAGATGGCAGAGTACCTGTTTGACAAGCACACCCTGGGAGGCCAGAGCTAAACCACTTCCATCCCCAGGCTATGGCCTCCAGCCTCTGACCAGGACTCCTGGCTTCTCTGCTCTATCCTGCTGCATTTGCATCTTTGAGGAGGGCGAGTGATGAACTGGTACAGAGCAATGCATCTGTTTCAGTTTGACAACACTGTACTAGATTTGGGAGGGAATGCATCTTGTGAAACAATTTAGTAAAAAGATCACAAAAGTTGTTGCTTTTGAGTAATGGATGTATCAGTTTATTCTGGTGAGTAGCTCAATACCAAACAAGAATACCAAACAAGGATCCTTTTCACTAAGTGTATAACTGGTCATTTTTAATCTGCACTGAATCTGAAGAATGAAACATTTTGAGCTGGATTCACTTTGTTTAACTCAAATGCTGGTTGTCCAAAGTCTACATCAGTGTGCATGTATTTATATATAATTGAAATTATAATACTGACAATTGTAGGCCAACAGTGACTTCGAGGGTCATAAAATGGGGAAAGGCTGATTTGAGGATTAACGGACACTACCTCTGATGAACACAGAGTGGCGCCATTACCGTATCTTGTCACGGTGTCTTAATGCGTGGCCCATAAAACAACCGTCAACTCTAGGGCCATAACGGAGTGAAATGAGAGCCACATTTTCTCGATCAAATGGTGGTCTGTGGAAACGTATGTTACATGCATAATACAATTTAAATATATACATGATAGCAGACATCCTTTGAAATTGTGTATCAATAAGTTGGGCTTTTTACGGTATATGCCATTTAGCAGACGCTTTTATCCAAAGCGACTTACAGTCATGTGTGCATACATTCTACGTATGGGTGGTCCCGGGGATCGAACCCACTACCCTGGCGTTACAAGCGCCATGCTCTACCAACTGAGCTACAGTCTGAAGATGAACCATAACACAGGATGACAATAGACCAAGATGGAAAAAAGCCCAGACTGACAAATGGCCTTCAAAGTAGTTTTCTCTTTCACAGCAATGGGTCGTTTTTTACAGGCATTGCACGAGAGAAATGATAGCCAAACAGATGGGGATGGAAAGATTAATTTGAGTGATGTCGGGTTTTGGTGTTTCACATGCGTTTCGAGAGCGAGTGACCAATGGCTTATAAAGTGGATGATAAGTAGTTGGCACAGCGATATTAAGGAAGATTAACGGACAGGGGGAGGGAGAACGCGACTGAGGGAGGGGGTGGTGCGCAGCGCAACAGTTCTTTCAACACGGAGTCCATAATTCATCGTTAACAAAAGGAAGACGTTTGGGTTTAAATTGGGGATTGCAATCGGGTGAGTTCTGTTGGTGTATGTTCATGGGGTAGCGTATACTCCACGCTGCATTTTAAAAGTGTATAATTAGACGGCCTAGAGGTCATTCAAACCCTTGTGCCATGCTCGGTAAATCTGCTAGCGAGCGGCTATGGTGAATGGGACGTCCAGTGTTGACGGTTGATGGGCACAATATTTGCCATATCTGATTAACATATTTGTTAACTGACATACGCTATTGCTGCTTTGAATTACTACTTGAGATAGGAGCCGACCATTCACATTCTATTCCATATTCTGAGCCATCGCCTATCCAATATTTTACCCATAAGGTGCTTAGCCGTTTTCGCTGGTCCAAAGTTGGCGACACTTATTTAATTGGATTGATAATGTATGTTTATCCGTTTACTTTCATTAGGTGAAAAACAACTATTTTACTGTAGCTACCTAACCTCTGATTTTCTGTGTGTGCATATGTCTAATGACCACCCCTCCCCTCCAAAGCTCCCTGCGTGCGTGACAACCAGCACATATGAAATATCGAAGTTGGCGCTTATTTGGGGTTTTAACAATTTTGGACTGGTAAATTTGTGTCTTGTGCCATGATTGCTTGGTAAGCCGTTAAATCCCGTAGTTGTATCTGTTAGTGGAGTAAAAAGTATCAAATTGGAGGAGATGTACTTATTTGATGTTGGCTACAGTGTGCACCATGCATGCGCATTGCACAAGGCAGGCTTGACGACGATGACAATGGTGATGATGAAGATGAGACAGTGCACTCCACTCTCAGATGGTCAACTTCCTTTTTTTAACTGACTCGCACAATAGAGAGGGCCATACAGTCAGCCGTAAGCACCACACAGCTACTAAGCCTTGAACCCTCTCAAAATCCCCCTGCCAGCTGTTCACCTCTCCTGTCATCGCTTTACCACCGCTAGCGCATCACTCTGTCCTCAGTTCCCACGTTTGTACCTACTTGTTTTGCATTGTGTCTGGTCTGTGCTCCCATGGAAATATGAGCCAAATCACCAATCCCAAAACGAGTCCCTCCCCCTACAGTTTTGGAGCGGCAGGTAGCCTAGTGGTTAGGACTTTGGGCCAGTATAACCGAGAGGTGAGGAATCAGTTTGGGATTGGTTTTAGGATATTACCACCTGTAACAGATGGCCCAGCATAGGCCTTCTGAAGTGTTTCCCAATCGTGGTCCTGGGGACCCCAAGGGGTGCACATTTGTGTTTTTGTCCAAACACCTGGTTCATATAATCAACTCATAATGAAGTTTTGATTATTTGAATCAGGTCACTGTGTAGTGCTAGGGCAAAATCTAAAATGTGCACTGCTTAGGATCCCCAGGACCAGAATTGGGAAACCATGGCCTACATGGTCTTCCTGGAGTCTAGCCCACAAAACAGACAGGTGTGATGATGATGTGTGCCATGATGGTTTCCTACATACTCTTGTTGTTCAGGATATAAACATAGAAGGCAGATAAATGGTTCTTGGCAATCTGGTTACCCGACATGTTTTCCAGAAGAAGTCAGAAACTTTTCAGATGGTCAAGGTTTCATTTTGTGATGGACACTCTAGAATTTGGGTTGATGAACTCATGTTGGAAAGTTCCGGCCCTGGATTCATTTGTTATCTTTTCTCCTTGTCAAATCGTTTCACACCTACTTTACTTGAAGTCCTACTCCAGTCTCCTTTTCAACTAATTTACCACTCAATTTACTTAACAAAAGGCACATCTCAATAGATGGTTCAGGTAAGTCATGACATGGCACAAGTTGGGGGGTGGGCCTTTCCTCTTTTGTTCTCTGTTGCTCCTCTATTGTTCCTCAAGCAAGGGGGGAGGACGATGACATCACAACTTCCCATCAAACCAAATCAAACCTTGAATGCCCGTACTCCTTGAAGTTTTCAGTTGTGTCTAAGAAACACTATTTTGCTCAAAACATGTTTTTTTTTTTTTTTTACCTTTAGTGTGTGTACTTTTCAAAAGTTTTAAAAAAAATCAATGGAGGACGTCTTTAAGGCTAGGATCGATTGGGGATGGAATACTGATGTTGGGACAAATAAGGAGGGAACTGTCACAGGTATTGGTCACAGGAAATGCACAATTATTGTATATATACAGAACCAAAATATAAAATGCAACATGCAACAGTTTCAAATATTTTACTGAGTTAAAGTTCATGTAAGGAAATCAGTCAATTGAAATAAATGCATTAGGCCATAATCTATGGATTTCACATGACTGGGAATACAGATATGCATCTGTTGGTCACAGATACCTTAAAAAATAGTTAGGGGTGTGGATCAGAACACCAATCAGTATCTGGTGTGACCAACATTTGCCTCGTGCAGCGCGACACGTTTCCTTCGCATAGAGTTGATCAGGCTGTTGATTGTGGCCTGTGGAATGTTGTCCCCACTCCTCTTCAATAGCTGTGCGAAGTTACTGGATATTGGCGGGAACTGGAACAAGCTGTCGTACACGGCAATCCAGAGCATCCCAAACATGCTCAACGGGTGACATGTCTGGTGAGTAATGCAGGACATTTTCAGCTTCCAGGAATTGTATACAGATCCTTGCGACATTGTCATGCTGAAACGTGAGGTGATGGCGGCAGATGAATGGCACAACAATGGGTCTCAGGATTTCATCACAGTATCTCTCTGCATTCAAATTGCCTTCAATAAAATGCAGTTGTGTTCATTGTCTGTAACTTATGCCTGCCCATACAATTAAACCCACTGTTACCATGGGGCACTCTGTTCAAAATGTTGACGTCAGAAAACCATTCGTCTTTCACGACGCCATCCATGGAGTGTGCGGTTGTGAGGCAGGTTGAACGTACTGCCAAATTCTCTAAAGCGACGTTAGAGTCGGCCTATGGTAGAGAAATGAACATTCAATTCCAATTCAGTGCCAATTGCAAGCCAATTGCACACTCCCTTAAAGCTTGTGACATCTGTGGCATGATGTTGTGTGACAAACTCCACATTTTAGAGTGGCCTTTTATTGTCCCCCCCAGCACAAGGTGCACCTGTGTAATGATCATGCTGTTTAATCAGCTTCTTGATATGCCACAGGTGGTTGGATTATCTTTGCAAAGGAGAAATGTCTTCTAACAGGGATGTAAACAAATTTGTGCACAAAATTTGAGAGAAATAAGCTTTTTGTGCATATGGAACATTTCTGGGATATTTTATTTCAGCTCATGAAACATGGGATCAACACTGTCCATGTTGCGTTTATATTTTTGTTCTGTTATTTGATCAATTTTTATGTTATTCCAAGGGTTTTATACAGTACCAGTCAAAAGTTTGGACACACCTACCCATTCTAGGGTTTTTCTTTATTTTTACTATTATCTACACAGTAGAATAATAGTGAAGACATCAAAACTATGAAATAACACGTATTGATTCATGTAGTAACCCAAAAATTCTTAAACAAATAAAATAAAGAAGCCACCCCTTGATGACAGCTTTGCGCACTCTTGGCATTCTGTCAACCAGCTTCACCTGGAATGCTTTTCCAACACTTGAAGGAGTTCCCACATATGCTGAGCATATGCTTTTCCTTTACTCTGCGGTCCAACTCATCCCAAGCCCTCTCAATCGGGTTGAGGTCAGGTGAGTGTGGAGGCCAGGTCATCTGATGCAGCACTCCATCACTCTCCTTCTTGGTCAAATAGCCCTTACACAGCCTGGAGGTGTGTTGGGTCATTATCCTGTTGAAAAACAAATGATCGTCCCACTAAGCACAAACCAGATGGGATGGAGTATCGCTGCAGAATGCTGTGGTAGCCATGCTGGTTAGTGTACCTTGAATTCTGAATAAATCACCAACAGTGTCACCATCACACCTCCTCCTCCATGCTTCACGGTGGGAACCACACATACGGCGATCCGTTCACCTGGCTGTATCACAACCAGCTGTGATTGAGTCCCATAGGGGGTCGCACAATTGGCCCAGCGTCGTTCGGGTTTGGCCGGGGTAGGCAGTCATTGTGAATAAGAATTTGTTCTTAACTGACTTGCCTAGTTATTTAAAAAAGTCCTCGCATGACCTTTGCGAACTGCACATTTATAACTGAATCTAGATAGACACTTTCCAACATGAGTTCATCCATCCAAATATCCATCCAAATTCTTAAGGAGATTATTTTATCTGGACTACATTGCAGAATAAATTTATTCCAATGACCTTGGCCAGCACAAACCAATCCAAAGGCTTAAACTATTATGTGACCATAAAACCCTTGGAATAACAGTGAATATATCCAAGACCGGAAGCGAAAAATTAACCCTAGAACAGAGTGGTCAGTCAGGCATGAAAACCCTAATCACTGACACAGTGATCTACCTGTTAACCAGTATCTAATCAGTAAGGCCCTGCCCTGAATCCCTGCATTCAGCCACCATGACCAGCTTAAGGGAACGTACCATGAGTGAGAAGTGGTGGCCGACCCTATGCTACTCAACCAAGCTAGCCTCCGTCTCACCCGCACTGTGCGTGTGCTTGTGTGTGTGTGTTAGCGTGCGTGCGTGTGTGTGATCTTGACTGGTGAAGTCACAAGCCCATTAGCCAGCAGTCTATAACCTCTTATGTTTCCCTCCCCTCACTCACCATCACATAGCTGTGCTTACTAATCCTGCGCCCCATTCACTCTTATCTGTTGGGATTTAACGGGTTGATTTGACAAGCCACAAATCAGATATTGTTATGGAAATGTGATTATTGGTATGGATAACTAGGTGGGATCTGTCTGTGTGACAGCAGGTAATGTTGTGGGGGTTAATGGTTATAGCTTAGGGTGGATAAGGGATAGTAGGGGATAGGACAGGAACGGGAGCAGAGAGCGAACTGACCTGTCCCTAATTTAGTTAAGCTCTGGGATTGGGGAATTACCTTTGGCAATGAATCCTGTTACGTGTCTGTGCGCAGATGTTGGAGGGTCGGAGTGTGTGTGTGTGGCATAATGCAGCCATGCAGGGAGGTATTCATATGCATATGTAACAGAGCTGGTCTTGTTTGCATGTTAGTATGTGTGTGTATGCGTGTGTGTGTGTGTGTGCGTGTATGTGCATGCATGTGTGTGTCAACAGCCAGCCTGTGATGGAGTCAGGGGGATTAGTGATGGACAATATGAAACAAGAGAGGAAGGAGGGAGGGAGAACGACATAGGGGGATATGGAAGGGAGGAGAGAGATAGAGAAAGGGTTGGGGAGCGGGAGGTAGCGGGTGAGGAGGGAGGGGATACCGGACACAGACGGGACGAGAACGATGCAGTAGATTGAGAGATTAACTGATGAGAGTAGGGGTGGAGTGAGAGGGAGGCAGGGGGTGATGATGGGGGAAGAAAGTCTCAAGAGGAGAGTGGGATTGAGAAGAGTCAGGGAGAGAGGGATGAGTCGGAAGTTTAGTATCGGAGGGGGGAGAGAGTGTCTAGGAAGTAAAGGGAGAGCGATTGTGAGGAAACAGAGGAAAAATAGACATATAGAGAGAGACATATTGATGAACTGGATAATGGGTGCGAGAAAGGGGAAAGCAGACTAAAAAAAATCATAGAGGGAGAAGGAGAGAGAGAGACAGACAGGGAGATTTTATTTTATTTACGATCTCCATTAGCTGAAGCCAATGGCGAAAGCTGGTCTTACTGGGGTCTGACACAATGAAAAACAAAGACATTACAGACAAAAATACTTTGCAATCTAGATACATTTAAAACCATTAAGATGTAGACATTCCAGATGTGTGTGTGTGTGTGTGTGTGTGTGTGTGTGTGTGTGTGTGTGTGTGTGTGTGTGTGTGTGTGTGTGTGTGTGTGTGTGTGTGTGTGTGTGTGTGTGTGTGTGTGTGTGTGTGTGTGTGTGTGTGTGTGTGTGTGTGTGTGTGTATTTATTAGTTGCACAGACATGTCAGTACATACGCACACAAAGTAGGAGAGAGAGATAGAAAGAGAGCTAGAGGGAGACAGATTGGAAGCCGAGGCAAAGCCTTATCCCTTGAGGCTTTGTTTTAAATGAAGGGACAACACGAGAGCCGGTTGCCTTCCAGTTGTACGTTGATTCAAACCTCAATGCTGACTTGCAAAGTGATGTGTAATTCCTATTGGAATCCAAAAGTGAGGATATCCAGCAATTGGAACTTTTATTCACCTGCAGCCTGCATTGAGAATGACTGCCAGGGAAGGGAAGACTACCTAAATCATATACACTGGAACAGCCACCTCAGTGACAGGTGCAAAAAGTCCAACTACTAACAGATTGAATTAGATTAGAAAATGTATCTTATTTATGTTTGTGTAATCAACAAATTAATGTACATGCAAAAAAAAAAATATTGAAACAATTCTGAAAATCAACCTGCAATAGAGCATGCTGGGAAATATAACGATGGCCGTGGTTTTGAGCAAACATTTGTAATCTTACCTAACAAGCTTGTTCAAATTCAGGTCACTTCGAGCAGTTTGTTGATACAACGTAGAATTATAAGGAGCCCAGCTGCAGTTGGATTGTGAGTGCACAAACTTTGGGCATAAATTTAACCAAGCCTTTTCAAATCAGCTCACTTCGAGAAAAGTTTGTAGAGTGAACAAACGTTCACACATTAGCTACATTTATTGTCCTTCTGAAGTCCACCTAATTCACATAATAATTCTGGTTATGCTAAATTGGCTTTTTTTTACAGTCAAGACAAACATGAATTTGTATTTTGACAAGTTTTTATGCATTCAGCTTACTGTGAGCAAAGTTTGTTGAGTGAACACATTAGCTCAACAGGGATGAGCTAAGGCAAAGTCTTTCTTATGTCTACCAAACTCACAGAATAATGCTGATTAAAGGTGCAAGTTGGAACCAAATAGGGTTATTGAGAGCAATTTCATAGGGTAACCATTTTAGGATCTCTAGAGAACCACGAATGGGATGGTCAAAGAATCATACGGCAGCGTAGCCTAGTGGTTAGAGCGTTGGACTAGTAACCGAAAGGTTGCAAGTTCAAACCCCCGAGCTGACAAGGTACTGCCCCTGAACAGGCAGTTCCCAGGCCGTCATTGAAAATAAGAATTTGTTCTTAACTGACTTGCCTGGTTAAATAAAGGGAAAAAAATAAATAAAAATACAAAAATCCTAAACCAGAAATGATTCGGCCCTCCAGGATTGCAATTTAATAGCCCTGCTGTAGAATTTAAGCCTTATTTGCATATTTCCCAGGGTGCCTTTCCAGTTCATTTTAGTTTTATAGTACCACCTATGACTTTGTTTCCTGGTGACAGAGACATGGTTGTTGCATTGATTCATTCATTTTCAATCCTGTGGCAAAGTGAGAGTAGGGACATCCAACATTTAGTGAAAAAAATAACCTGCATTCAGAATGACTGCCATGGTTGGGAAGACTAAGATATGAGGTGAGCTTAAACATCTAAACTGGAACAATCATTTCAGGAATGAGTGAAATAAATCCAAATAACAGGTTGGAATAATTTAGAAAAATGTATGTTATTTATATTTAAATAGCATGAGATTAATTAATGAATCAATGTTCATGCAATAATTTACCTGCAATAGAGCATGCTGGGAAATATGATAATGAAACCAACACTGAGGTTCCTTTATACCAATGAGTGCTAATTTAACTCTTGAATCAACACTAGAAATGTTACATTGGAAAATAAACAGTTAGCACTGGCCAGCTTCCTGTGAATGGGACACATCTGCAGGCTTCCACACATTTCAAGAACCTTTTTAGAATTTTGAAGAACCGTAGATGCCAGCTCAAGGACCCCACACTTAACTTAAAGGTTCTCTAAAGGGCAAAGGTTCTCCAAGGAACCTTAAGAGCTGAGGAAGAACCATTTAAGAACGTCCAGTCTCAGGGCAGACACTCGAACCACAAGGCCACTGAGTTGGTTAACCCTATCTAGTCGACTTACCTACCAGGATGTTTCAAATTCATGGCATATTAAAATATTTCTTACACAGCTCTTAATGATTGCTCTTTTGTCTCCTCTGCCGTTTAGTTGAGCTGCGATGCGATTGGCCAGTGTGCAAGCGCGGGCTCGTCGGGCGGCTGAGGAGAGAGAAGAGCCGCCCCCAGGCCCCGCCCCTCCCTCCACCCACCACTCTGATCACCAGTTCAAGAACATGAAGAGCAAGTTCTTCAACGAACTCACCCACATGCCAAGTGAGCCCTGAACACAATGAGCACACACACACACACACACACACACACACACACACACACACACACACACACACACACACACACACACACACACACACACACACACACACACCCATTGCTAATTCTGCGTGTGTCATTTTGTTTCACATAATGTCCTCTCGTCATCTCTTCTCTTTCATTCCATCCCCTGCTTTTCCTCCACTTATCCCAGATCATAAACTCAAAAGTAAGTTACTATTGTTTTCCCATCGCTTGTGCTCTCCTTTTCCATCCCTCCTCACAATAACATGTCAGATGTTATTATTCCATGGCATAAGGCCGACACGAGGCCTATGTATGTCGTGTTATACACTATATGTGCACAAAACATTAAGGACACTTTCCATGACATACACCGACCAGGTGAATCCAGGTGACAGCTAGGATCCCTTAGAATGTTTGTTTTATAAAGTCTTTATATAATGTATAGTCTGTATTCCCCTGACTGTTGTTTGTAATGTTTGGAGAGAAAGAAAAAAAAGCCATGATCGCTTATTAATGTAACTTGTTAAATCCACTTTAACCAGTGTAGATTAAGGGGAGGAGGCAAATTAGAAAATATATATTTTTAAGCTTTCAGACAATTGAGACATTGGATTGTGTATGTGTGCCATTCAGAGGGTGAATGGGCGAGACAAAAGATGTAAGTGCCTTTGAACAGGGTATGGTAGTAGGTGCCAGGTGCAACAGTTTGTGTCAAGAACGGCAATGCTGCCGGATTTTTCCACACTTAACAGTTTCCCATTTGTATGGACAATGGTCCACCACCCAAAAGACATCCGGCCAATTTGACACAACTGTGGGAAGCATTGGCGTCAACATGGGCCAGCATCCCTGTGGAACGCTTTCGACGCCCTGTATAGTCCATGCCCCTGACGGATTGAAGCTGTGGGTGCAACTCAATATTAGGAAGGTGTCCTTAATGTTCTGTACACTCATTGTATATGTCAAAACCCTACATAAGGCCTATGTACAGTATGTTGTATAATAGATGTCATAAAGGCTACATAAGTATTTTATGTATGTTATATGTATGTTGTATTATGTATGTCATAAGGCTACATAAGGCCTATGTTTGTCTCTCCTCCAGTGCCCATGTGGGCAATAGGAGCCATAGTGGTGGTGGTGCTGGCTCTGGTGGCCTGTCTTTGTTTCTGTATCTGGAAGAAGTGCATCAACAAGGGCAAGAAGCCCAAGAAAGTACGCGAGAGGAAAGGAGGCCGAGGCAGAAGAAAGAAGGAGGGAGCCGGAGAAGGAGAGGAGGGAAAGGTGAGAGGAGACGGAGGGAGGGAAGGCAATATAGTGGGTGGTGTAATGGGTTCAAGTACCTCATTTGCAACTGGTTTTGAAATGATCTGAAGTGATTTCCAGATGTAGCGTCATTAACTGTGTGAAGGGAGAGACTAATGCAGTGACTGTGTAATGATACCTGTGATAAATGATTGATGTGATGTTCTCTGTCTTTAAGGAAGGAGAGGGTAAGGAAGGAGAGGAGGAGGAAAAAGAGAATTTCGGAAAACTGGAGTTCACCCTGGACTACAACTTCACTGACAACCAGGTGTGTGTGTGTCCCTGTGTGTGTTTGTGTGCATGTGTGTCTTGTCCTCCCTGACATTTGATCTCCTTGATATGAAGTGTCTGACTAATGGCACGTCTAAAGAGTCTCTGACCTCTGCTCAGATCTCAGCTTTAACCTCTGACCTCTTATTTGTGTCTTCAGTGACTTATGACCTTTTCCTCTTCACGGCTCTGCATTAAGCTGTGGCCTTTAGAGGGGACATTTTCTATCTGCTAAGCCACTCTTATATTTAAAAGTCAGTTTAAGTGCACGGCTTGAATTGAATCCCGGGTAACATTGCATATATATGACAAATGAGATGTGTACTGCAGAAGCACTCCAAAATAATTTTTGGGACGAAGTGCTGTGCCATTGTTTTGAAGTGTTACGTTTGTGTTTGGTCAAATCTCAGGTATGTTATCACAATAGCCCTATATGGATTGAATCCCGACCTAAATCCGCCTAAATCATCACTGCGTTCTTACGGACGTTGTTAAAAATATTTTGACAGCCATTGCTTACCTCTGACCTTTTCCCCCTCTCTGCCCCCTCTTACAGCTGATCGTGGGCATCCTGCAGGCTGAAAACCTGGCAGCCATGGACATGGGCGGCACCTCAGACCCCTATGTCAAGGTATACATGCTACCAGACAAGAAGAAGAAGTTTGAGACCAAAGTCCAGCGCAAGAACCTATGCCCCGTGTTCAATGAGACCTTCATCTTCAAGGTCAGTCTGTGGTGCTGGAGAACAGATGGCGATAGAGAGATGTGGTACTCATTCATGTGTACAGGTATAACCCTTAGAAAAGCTCTTACAGTACTGAGGTTTCTGTAGTCGAGAACGCTCTGTCCTGACCGTCTCCTCCCTGTTCTGTGTGTCCCTCCACAGATCCCCTACCAGGAGCTGGGCGGTCAGACTCTGGTCCTGCAGGTCTTTGACTTTGATCGCTTTGGTAAACACGACGTGATTGGGCAGATCTCCATCCCCATGAACAGTGTGGACCTGGCTCAGCCACTCCATGAATGGAGGGATCTGGTTGGAGGAGAGAAAGAGGAGGTGAGGAAGGATGTATACAGTCTGTCTGGGTTTTGGATGCCTGTTTTCTCTACGTCTACCTGTATGTGTCTGTCTGTCTGTCTGTGCACATCAAACTGTATCGAACTGCCTGTTTTAATACATCTTTCTGGCTTCGTGCCTGTGTGTGTTTGTCTGGTTACACAGGTAGAGAAGTTAGGGGACATCTGTATCTCTCTGCGCTACGTCCCCACGGCCGGTAAATTGACCATCAACATCATGGAGGCCAAGCACCTGAAGGCGATGGACTGTGGAGGCTTGTCAGGTGACCTTCTATTAGTCCTTACACTCTCTTACCCAATACCAGCCATGCTGTGACTTTATACCCAACTAGTAATACCAGCCATGCTGTGGCTTTACACTCAACTAGTTAATACCAGCCATGCTGTGACTTTATACCCAACTAGTAATACCAGCCATGCTGTGGCTTTACACTCAACTAGTTAATACCAGCCATGCTGTGACTTTATACCCAACTAGTAATACCAGCCATGCTGTGGCTTTACACTCAACTAGTTAATACTAGCCATGCTGTGACTTTACACTTAACTCGTTAATACCAGCCATGATGTGGCTTTACACTCAACTAGTTAATACCAGCCATGCTGTGACTTTATACCCAACTAGTAATACCAGCCATGCTGTGGCTTTACACTCAACTAGTTAATACTAGCCATGCTGTGACTTTACACTTAACTCGTTAATACCAGCCATGATGTGGCTTTACACTCAACTAGTTAATACCAGCCATGCTGTGACTTTACACTCTCCTAACCAATATTAGCCAGTTGTGGCCTGTTAATGACATCTGGTTGCCGAAATGTTGTTGAAGTAACTCAACATGAACCACTGGGCAACATTACAGAGTTGCAGACACCACACATTAATCTACTGCACAATCATGTGTCCTCAGGTGTTCTTCATTCCGGCTCACCCTCTGTTTGACCTCTGTTTGACCTCTGTAACTAACATTCCTCCAGATCCCTTCGTTAAAGTGGTGCTGCAGCACCAAGGCAAGCGGCTGAAGAAGAAGAAGACGACGGTCAAACAGAACACTCTGAACCCCTACTTCAACGAAAGCTTCAGCTTCGAGATCCCCTTTGGCCAAATACAGGTATGTACACCAAACGTCCCGTAAGGAAGACATCTTGGGGTCGTTATGACAGGTTTTCCTGTGTGTTGAACAACACAGTACATGTGGTGTAATTTTGATTTCACCTGACTTTTTTTTATTTTGAACTTGCCTCTTTTTCCACTCTTCCCTTTCCTCTTGCAGAAAGTCCAAGTGTTGATCACGGTGTACGATTACGACAAGCTGGGCAGCAACGACGCCATCGGGAAGGTTTGGATCGGCTTCGGCGCCTCAGGGGTGGGCCTCCGCCATTGGTCAGACATGCTGGCCAATCCAAGACGTCCCGTGGCCCAGTGGCACGCCCTGTGTCCTGAGGAGGAGGTGGATGAGGCCCTGAAGAAACCCCTCCGCTAAACACACACACACGTACACTGAGCATTCCTGTGCGCGTTCAAAGAAAACAGCACAGGACCTGAATATTACACAACCATGAATAAGCTCAGTAGTGCTGATCATGACACAACGGCACTACTCAAATAGAAACTTCCAAGAAAACCAACTTGAGCTACCACTCAAACACTACAAGCCACCTGTACATCGATGCAACGCTGGATTGCCATTTCGGATCATTTTGTGTACTCTTTCCTTACTTATTATTCTTTCGTAACTTTTTGGGGGTTTTGCGTATTAACTCGTGCTGTATGATGTTAAGTTATTATCGTGTGTACGAACGCGTGTGTCTGTGCGTGTTCGTGTTAAACCGTAGTACATGAAAGCATTCTCTGTTTTTTTCCCCCGAATGTAATGTGAGTGGTTGTAAAATAACAAAATAAATCATTCCCAAAATTCCCAAAAAAATGATAGTCCGATAGATTTGCCAGCTTGAGTATTTATTTATTTAACCTTTATTACAGATGAGCCCCTGAGTTACGTCATTTACAGGAAGTAGACACATCAAAATATCAAATCAAAATGCAAGCAGGAAGAGAAACAGTATGAGTATGAACACACGCTCCTTACGGGAAAACCACATGAATTTCACATGTGATCTTGAGCGACAAAATGCAAGCACATGCGAAAAAGATGATCTCATGTAAAATACATGTGAAAACATGGGGACGCAACATTTGAGCGTAGGTGAAAACCCAGATGTAAAATATTCTCAATGATATTTGACATTAAAAGGCATAATTTACATTCATTCAATCAGTCATGGTCCCCCATCATATTTAGCCTAGCTCACATTCTGTTCCAGGGCTAGAGGCATCACTACAGACCCTGGTTTGATTCCAGTCTGTATCACAACTGGCCCAGCGTCATCCGGGTTTGGCCGGGGTAGGCCATCATTATAATATGTTTTTAACTGACATGCCTAGTTAAATAAAAGTATAAAAAAAACATTGTGTCATGGTCACCTAGATTACTTAGGGACAATACCTCATTTGGGATTTGAACTCAGAAGCTTTTGGTTACGAGATATGTGAAGTTCCTGCTGCACCACCAGGTCTAACAGTGATTGGCTATACATATATTGCCAAGAATATATTTTTACACTTTGCCAAAAGTATATACAACTTGAAGGTGTTACTGTATGTTCTTGGTAACAAATAATAATTTAGCGGCACTGCTGAGACATTAATGCCTGGACCAAAAGGTTACAAGTTCAGATCCCGAGAGCATTTCTGCACAGTTAATATCAAGTCTCCCTGAACGCTGCTACACTTTTGTTGGTGTTGTCAGATAAACGCACAATTATTGTCTTGATTCTGGGCATCTTTTAGAAGTGCAGAAATGTATTCTCGTCAATAAATATGTGTCAGTCATGGCCACAGACCTGGTGGTGTAGCAGGAAATTCAGATGGCTGGCATCCACCTTAAGGAAAAACCACATGATTTCACATGGGAAATTACACATGTGAAATCTGATGAAAATGTGGTTTTGGAACACTTCAAATGTGAAATTTCACATGTGTTTTTGGAATACATCACGTGACATTTCACATGTGAAAACGTGGTTTTGGAGCACTTCACATGTGATGTAATCATGTAAAAGTCATGTAGCTTTTCCGTAAGGATTAGGAACATGTTACCAGTTGTCAGGATCTTTCCGCTACGCCACAAATTCTGTAGCATTCCCATACACATACATTACCTTAGGTAATAGACCTATAATACATCTCAGCGCTTTGCAAAGGAGTGCCATCTGCACTGCTATTTTAGTTATCAATTAATCTGACTCTCATAATTTCATTTACTTGTTCTTTCAGCAATTTGAGAGTTTTCTGCGTTATCTAAAGTCAGTGGGACATATTATTTTGATTAAATGTTACTCCTGAATATATTATATTCGTTTTTCTTGAGTTTATGAGCTGAGATTCACTTTAAAGCCCACAATATAGGAATAAAGGTGTAATCAGTCATTAGCACGGCGTTGTGGTTTAGCAGAAATATTGGAATGTTGGGAGATCAAATCCCAGGTGTGGACACGTTGAATAAGTATTACTCTATAAATAAACGTACACAATTTATGTCAAATGCGTAAGTTGATAACACTGTATGTTAAAAGCACGCTGTGTATCATAATGACACATTTTTTCATGTGTAGTGTTCCAAAAACACGTTTTCAGATGTGAAATGTCATATGAAGTGCTCTAAAAACAAGTTAAATAATGTGTTTTTTTTCTGTAAGGGGACACACACGCACACACCCGCAGCCACACACGAACGCTACACTGACATTGGACCAATCGCTAAAACACGGGGACGTTGCCTTTAAAAGAAAATCATGCTGTAACGCTGAATTTCTGCGATACAGATTGATTAGAGCCCGAATTTTCATGGATGGTTCAATCGGTGTCGCGGAAGATCCGCTTGAACATTTTGAGATCATTTCATATTGAGCCAACATATGCAGTCTTTACCATGAATGCAATCTCCGCGAATGTGGGAATATTGCCTTTAAATGTCAATCAAACTATAACGCAGATCATCCGTGATACAGTTTGCGATACGGATTGAGCCCATCCCTTAAACACACTGAAGTGGAAATGGCGTTCAAACCTATATTTGATCCAATCCCATATCATCATACTATGACTATGTATCCAAGTAATCCCATTTAGAGGAAAAGAGGAGGGATACCTCACCCAAAATGAGCGCATACACATTGATGGTCATTAAAACCATTTAGAAAGTGTGTTCAGTACTGTATCTTGTAGTATTTTCTATCTTGTTAAAAATGGGTGGTGAATTATCCACAGTGGTCGAGTTGTATTTACAATTTAAGCTTCTGAGCGGACATCTGTGGGATGGCTGCATGTAAGAGGGAAAAGACTGGATTATTTCTGTGTCCTCTTTCCTCGCTCTCTGTCAGTCTGACGCATTGGACTGGACTGGCCTCAGCAAAACATGTGAGCAGGGATTTAGAGAGAGGGGGAAAGAGAGGAGGGAGGGGGACGAGGAGCTAGGGGACATACACAGTAACAGTCCAAAGTTTGGACACACCTACTCATTGAAGGGTTTTTCTTCATTTTTTACTATTTTCTACATTCTAGAATAGTAGTGAAGACATTAAAACTATGAAATAACACATGTGGAATCATGTAGTAACCAGAAAAGCATTAAAGAAATCAAAATATATTTTATATTTGAGATTCTTCAAAGTAGACACCCTTTGCCTTGATGACAGCTTTGGACACTCTTGGCATTCTCTCAACCAGCTTCATGAGGTAGTCACCTGGAAGGTATTTCAATTAACAGGTGTGCCTTGTTAAAAGTACATTTGTGGAATTTCTTTCCTTCTTAATGCATTTAAGCTAAGCAGTTGTGTTGTGACAATGTAGGGTTGGTATACAGTTAGATGATGGCCCTATCTGGTAAAAGACCAAGTTCATATTATGGCGAGAACAGTTCTATTAAGCGAAGAGAAACGACAGTCCATCATTACTTTAAGACATGAAGGTCAGTCAACCAGGAACATTTCAAGAACTTTGAAAGTTTTTTCAAGTGCAGTCGCAGAAATCATCAAGCGCTACGATGTAACTGGCTCTCATGAGGACTGCCACAGGAAAAGAAGACCCAGAGATACTTCTGCTGTGGAGGATAAATTCATTAGAGTTTACCAGCCTCAAAAATTGGCAATTAACTGCACCTCAGATTGCAGCCTAAATAAATGCTTCACAGAGTTCAAGTAACAGACACATCTCAACATCAACGGTTCAGAGGAGACTGCGTGAATCAGGGCTTCATGGTCAAATTGCTGCAAAGAAACCACTACTAAAGGACACCAATAATAAGAAGAGACTTGATTGGGCCCAGAGACACAAGCAATAGACATTAGACTGGTGGAAATCTGTCCTTTGGTCTGATGACTCCAAATTTGAGATTTTTGGGTCCAGCTGTCGTGTCTTTGTGAGACGCAGAGTAGGTGAACGGATGGTCTCCGCATGTGTGGTTCCCACTGTGAAGCATAGAGGAAGAGCTGTGATGGTGTGGTGGTACTTTGCTGGTGACACTGTCTGTGATTTATTTAGAATTCAAGGCACACTTAACCACCATGTCTACCACAGCATTCTGCAGCAATACACCATCCCATCTGGTTTGGTCTTAGTGGGACTATTGTTTGTTTTTCAACAGGACAATGACCCAACACACCTCCAGGCTGTGTAAGGGCTATTTGACCAAGAAGGAGAGTGATGGAGTGCTGTATCAGATGACCTGTCCTCCACAATCACCCAACCTCAACCCAATTGAGATGGTTTGGGATGAGTTGGACCGCAGAGTGAAGGAAAAACAGCCAACCAGTGCTCAGCATATGTGGGAAGTCCTTCAAGCATTCCAGGTGACTACCTCATGAAGCAGGTTGAGAGAATGCCAAGAGTGAGCAAAGCTGTCATTGAGGCAAAGCGTGGCTACTTTGAAGAATCTAAAATATATTTTTTTGGTTTAACACTTTTTTGGTTACTACCTGATTCCATATGTGTTATTTCATAGTTTTGATGTCTTCACTATTATTCTACAATGTAGAAAATAGTTTAAAAAAATAAAGAAAAACCCTTGAATGAGTAGGTGTCCAAACCTTTAACCGGTTGTGTAAGGGCTAGTCAAAAGTCCAAAGTTTGGACATACCTACTCATTCAATCTCGATTTTTTACTATTTTCTACATTGTAGAATAATATGTATATATATATATATAAAGTGTGTGTGTGTGTGAGCTCTCTGCAAGTAGATCAGGCCTATAATTCCCTTCTGCCTGTCTAGTAACGTTATGGGTTGATGATTACTAGTATGTGCTGTAATTATGGTTTATAGTGTCAGCTAATATGTGTGTTTAATATGTGTGTTTAATATGTGTGTTTCAACCAATGAGTGTGTCTCATTAGTGGTCACCTACTGTATGTAGTTTTACAGTGGGTGTTACACATCTCTCCAGCAGAGGGCAGCGTTTCTCTAGTTCAGTAATGTGGGAGTAGGAGGAGGTTGGCCAGCCTTGACACTGATCTAAGGTCGATTCTGAGTCATTATACTTTCTCCCACGCTCCCAATAAAGTAATACGTGTGTGTGTGTGTGAAAATTTCCAGCGGAACATCAAACTAGCAATCTCAGTGTTATTATCAATACATTTTTATTAGAACTTGTATTTTTGCAATGAAACACATGAGGACATGCCAAAGAAGAGGGTGGCCACAATAAGAGAGGAACGATGGAAGAGGGGATGGTGGGATCTCCCTCCTTTCTTGTTCCCTCCAAAGCCGTCTTCTCCCTTCTCCCCTATGAGAGCGGGAGTTTCTTTACTTCCACCGACCGCCAACTTTCCCCTTGCCATGGACCTTTTTACTACAGGGGGGAGAGAGAGAGAGGAGTTACTTGTCGACAAATGCACATACCATACAAACACGTGTTACTGAGGGGGAAAAAAGTGGCTAAAAAGTGAATCTAAAGAAATCAAGAAATTGAATAGGGTTATTACTGTACTTACAATTTCTGGGCACTCGTGATTCTATTCAAGAGAACGATAATCTGCACACACACACACACACACAAAAAAATGAGACGAGATCACATTTGCATCAGTGGTTTCGCGAATACTACACAACCGACGCACACAGTATGCTCACACACGAGCCTAAACATCTGTGGATTCTGCCTTTGGTACACGTGTCCAGGTCTTCCCACCTGATATTTCTGTTTCTTCATGTGGTCAATGAAGTCAAACTTATCCGACTCCAGCGCGTAGATCCAGTTCCACATCTCCTGAGCTTGTTGCCTGGGAGACCAAGAGAAGGTGGGTGGGTGGGGGGTGGGGGTGGGTTTTTTTTTTACAGGTGGTAACCATAGCAACACAGTTGGCAGCCAGCTGTGTGGGCTTTGGACGTGAATTGTAGAAAACTCCGATGTGGTGGTTTAAGGAAGATTTTTGGCCCATGTGTATTTGGCTTGGGGATAAGGTGAGGTGTTGCGTGATCGGCCCGGGACTCACTTCAGGGCGTCCTCTCTCAGGTTGTCGATCTCCAGTGTGGGTCGTCTCTCAGCCAAGGTCTTCTTCTTGATCTCTCTCCCCGTTAGACGCTTCCCTCTCCCACGATGCTCTGCCTGGAACATGTCAAACACGCCTAGAACTTCACAAACTTCAAACTATATAGAATGTTCTGATTCTCTCTGTATGTTCGCAACAGTCTGACAGAACATTTGACCCGCAACTGACCAACATCGTAGATATTTATCTTAATGAAACACATTTGCTGTATGAATCTAAAAAAATCATCTGTTCCTAAAGCTAACAAGCGAAGGACAGTGGACATAAGTACCTTTTGCAGGAAGCCCCCAAAGTTGGCCCCCATGTTGGAAAGAACCTTCTTCTTCTTGGCCTCGTCTTCGTTCTTCTTTTTAGCCTCCTCGTCTTCCTTTCTCTGCCGCTCTTCCTGAGAACGAGAGAACGATGAAGTTAGAAAGGGAGAGGACATTCCCGAACAGGACACAAGTCTACCTGTTGCTTAAAACCAGGAGTACCACAGTGGTGTCTGTTTGTCCCTACCGCAATCCTGGCCTACCGCAATAGTGTGTTTTGGCCTACCGCAATAGTGTGTTTTGGCCTACCGCAATAGTGTGTTTTGGCCTACCGCAATAGTGTGTTTTGGCCTACCGCAATCCTGTTCTGACGGTCCCTCTCCTTCTCCGCTCGAACCCGCTGCACCTCTGCCCTCTCAAACCGACGCTTCTCCTGTGGGGGATGAGAGAGGGAAAGGATGAGAGGAAAGGACATTGGACTTTTTCTCATATCAACTTTTGCACTCCTTGACCAGGGTCGTGGTCTGTTGGGATGAAACGTAATAAAAAAATATATTTAAAAAAACATGAGCATTGTTATTGGACAAGTTCATGTAGTTAAGGTGGCACTTCCTCAGTTCCATTTCAACACTTCAACATGATGTATACAGGAAGTTGACTCACGATTCGGTCCTTCAGCCCAATGAGCTCCTCCTCCTCCTTCTTCCTCTGGTCAAAGTGGACATCAATCAGACTCTGCAACTCAATGAGGTCCTTCTCCATCCTCTTCCTGTGGATGTCCTGAGAGAGGATTGAGATGAAATAGATGTGGTGGTGTTCAGTGGTGAATTTGGACATTGAAGGGGAACAGCCAATCAGGACCCAATAATGGACCAATTCCTTGATATGAGATGACATCACTCACATCAAAGTCCACCCTATCCCCCTCTGGAATCTTGGGAGGGGCTAGCTGGGGCACCATGGGCCTGAGCGGGGGGGAATAAGTGAAATATAGAAATACATGTTTTAACCTATTTGTCACACAACACAAAGCAAAATTGTCACAAACAAAAGTGAACATACTTGGGCATGGGGAGTTTCTCCTCTGTTATAGAGAGAGAGAGAGAGAGAGAAAAAGAGAGAAGAATTAACACATGAAATCACAGAAATGTATATTCTTGCTCTGATTCTGAAGATGTCATATGAAATAGAGGACACAAATCTCAAAAACAGGGCAAAAAGTCAAGGCCATATGTTTTGCGTAAATCGTACATTTGATTTCAAAAGGGTGTACAACAACAAAAAAGATTTGAGTTATGCCTACAGATCTGAAAGTTAGTATTTGACCTCCAGAGTACACACAGGAGCAACAGCATGCACTATCATCATCATCATCATCATGATGTGTCTGTGTGTGTAGCTCCAGCAACAGTACAGCTTTGTTGATGAGGTCATGAGTTAAAGAGTTAGAACATGTGATTCCTTCTTCTTACAGGCATTTCAAATGTAGGTTAGATTTAATGTGATTTGTGTATTAGAATCACTCCCACAATCACTCTCACCTTCCTCCTCCTGAGCTTCCTGCTCTGATGTGCCAAAGGCAGAGGGAGCGAGAGAGAGAGAGCGAGAGAGAGAGAGAGAAAAGAGAGCGAGATATACAGTAGATATTGAGAGAAAGAGAGAGAGAGAGAGAGATGGGAATGGTGAGAGAAAGAGAAAGATGGGATAAAAGATTGAAGCAGAAAATTGATAAGAAAGGAGGAAAATATGAAAAACAGAGGGAAGGAGGGAGGTGCAAGAAGAGAGATATGGAACGATTGAAGAGAGAGTAAGTTGAATGCAGTGGTGCCGACAGGCTTAGGAAAACTCACATTTCCCATCATGCACTGAGGGCCACATCATTGACTACAATTGTGTGACCCCAACAGTTACTAGAGGGAAATGTAGTTTTCTGAGACTTGTACTGTACAAGCATTCATAATTACGTATGCACACGTTCACACATGTACATACAAGAAGTCATTGCAAATGTTCTACATATGAGGATGTACACTGAGTGTACAAAACATCAGGAACCCCTACTCTTTCCATGACATAGACTGACCTAGGTGAATCCAGGGGAAAGCTATGGTCCCTTATTGATGTCACTTGTTAAATCTACTTCAAGCAGCGTAGATAAAGGGGAGGTTACAGGTTAAAGAAGGATTGTTAAGCCTTGAGACGTGGATTGTGTGTGTGTGCCATTGAGATGGTGAATGGGCAAGACAAAATATTGAAGTGCCTTTGAACGGCGTATGGTAGAAGATGCCAGGCGCACAGGTTTGAGTGTGTCAAGAACTGCAACACTGCTGGGTTTTTTCGCGCTCAACAGTTTCCTGTGTGTATCAAGAATGGTCGACCACCCAAAGGACAGCCAGCCAACTTCCCTGTGTAACACTTAACCCCTTTGTAAAGTGCAGAGTAAAGTGTAAAGCCCCTACGAATGTTTTATTTTTACTTATTTTTATTTAACTAGACAAGTCAGCTAAGAACACATTCTCATTTACAATGACAGCCTAGGAACAGTGGGTTAACTGCCTTGCTCAGGTGCAAAATGACAGATTTTTACCTTGTCAGCACGAGGATTTGATCTAGCAACCGAACGTCCAATGCTCTAGCCACTAGGCTACCTACCGCCCTAAAGTAGTGTCGTGTTGTAGGGGATATACGAATAGAGGCTGTTCTGTGGCCAAAAGGGTTGCAATGCAATATTATGAAGGTGTTCCTAATGTTTTGTTCCATGCTCCATGCATATTGTCCCCACATAAGGAAGTGCAGAGCATTAAAAAAGTAGAAAACTAAGCAGCGAGAGCATCAAAAACAAGCAGTTGAACACTGAAAAGTACCGCAGCGATAACAACAACTGTAAAACCCATACCGAAAATAGATTGAGGCTAAATAGAATGGAATACTCCGTAGATATAGATCATATCATCATTTTTTTATTTTATTGGCATTTATTTCTTTAATATTTTTGTTGGGATAATGTGTTCTCACCCTACCTGTGTACTCTTATTTCTCTAGCCAGGACCAGCACAGGGTCAGCCAATGGAAGCGGGACATAAGGGATATTGACAGGTCAGAGTGCATCACCCATTAGTCTGGCATTATACACAGAATACCTTGCTCATTAAGATACTAATGTCGTCCGTATCTCATCTGAGTGACCTCGGCTCTGAAGTCAGTCTGATTGGACAGACAGGTTCTGTCGCTGATGATGACTTGTGAGGTCTGTTCATCTCTAGATTCTGATTGGCTATTTCTACACAGTGGGCTAATCATCATTATTATGGCATGACATCCTAGGCAATTCCCATGTAATCAAATCAAATCATAGTTGATTGGTCACACACACAGTTTAGCAGATTTTATAGCTGGTGCAGCGAAATGCTTATGTTACTAGCCCCTAACAATGCAGTAAAATGTCAAACAAGTCCACAAATGATTTAATATATATATATATATCTGTAGAAACACAACAAGAAATCAGGAAATGTCAGAACGAATCCAATTAAGAACCCAAAGTCACATAGAGCAAGTCACATGGTTCTAGTCTAAAATGTTATACAGGATATGAGGTGTCTTTTGAGACAGCCATTGTTAAGTAGGTGTGTTGTAGGGGATTTAGGGTGTAATTTGGGACACAACCAGTCTAAAGTAGTGTTGTGTTGTAGGGGATATAGGGTGTAATTTGGGACACAACCAGTCTAAAGTAGTGTTGTAGGGGATTTAGGGTGTAATTTGGGACACAGCCAGTCTAAAGTAGTGTTGTGTTGTAGGGGATATAGATTGTCATTTGAGACACAGACAAAAGTAGTGCAGTGTTATTGTACATATAAGGTATCATTCGAGAGACAACTAGTCTCACCTCCTTCATCCTCCTCCTGCGGTTCTTCTTCTGGCTCCTCCTCTTGCTCCTCTTGCTCCTCCTCTGCCTCCTCTGGAGAGAGAGAAAGCGAGAGAGAGAGCGAGAGAGAGAGGAGAGAAGAGGAGGGGGGGCAAATGGAGAGAGAGAAAGTCAGAGAGCAGTTCAGAGGACACAAGAAGGAACATGGAGCAATGAAGAAATCCAGGCAACGTGGTAGACATGGGGGGGGACGACGACGACTAAGAAAGACAAGTGTGGAGACGAAAAAGACACATATGAGACAAGGGGATGGGGAGAGACATTAGAATGATTATTAAAGAGATAGAAGATGAAAGGAATGGAGGGAGATGAAAAGAGAGACGGAGAGTGTGTGGCTAATAGGGGGTCAGAGGCTTGGGGCTTTAAAAACCATTTGTCAGCGGTGTGCTGAAAGCAAAAGGATCTGAGAGAACAGGCTAATAATAACAGGGCCGTTGACTGCCACATGCAAGGCCAAGTGTGGTCCAGCATGAATGACAACACTAACACCTCAGCTCAGCAACCGACTCACCTTCTGCCTGCTCCCCCCTACCAGAGAGAGAGAGAGAGAAGGAGAGAGAGCAAACGTGTGTGTGTGTGTGAGAAAGAGAGAGAGAGAGAGAGAGAGAGAGAGAGAGAGAGAGAGATTCAGTTGGCAATACATTCAAAATTTAAAACAGGAAAGTTGCCATCACAACATTACATCGGTAATGTATATTATTTCCATACTCACTCGTATTCCTCCTCTACATCAGACATGGCTGCACTAGAAGAAAACCGAAAGGATAGTTGATATACATCTCATACATAATCACCAACCTCTTTCCAATACAATTATCTAGTAACTATCACACACTTCCACGACCCAAAAATAAAATAGGTGCTCTCCCTCCTCTTTTGACAGTCGATTTGATGGCTTTAACCCCCCTGCTCGATTAGGTTTCATTCAGTTCAAAGTCTTGCACAGAATTCACTACATTCAAAGCAAAAACCAAAGCATTTTTTCCCTCAAACACAAACGACACCTGTGATGGGACACCACATGCCTCCCGCTGATCACACGTATGATCGATCCCACCCATATATTCCATTCATGCTCTAAGCTGCCAGAGTATTGGTCATCCTTTTTCCCACATTAAGAGGGGATGGTGGGATCTCCCTCCTTTCCTTTCCCTCCCACGAGCCTCTCTAAAGTTCTTAGTCTTGACCTATGCCCTTTGACAGCTACGTTTGGAGTTCCAGACAGACGTTACAGCATGCTGAAAGCCCACCGACTGATCTTACTTCACTGGATGTCCTTCAAACCACCCACTGTATCAACCCGGGTTGAATGACCGAATGTCCTTTCTTTGTTTGAAAAAGAAAGAAAAATACACCCAGAGGAAGTACTGAACTTTATCCTGAGAGGTTGACCTTTAAACAGTTTAAAACAATTACCCTCTGTCGGTCAGGAGTAAGAACTTGGGCGTGATATATTTTAATGTTGTATGTTTTGTGTGTGTGTGTGTGTGTGTGTGTGTGTGTGTGTGTGTGTGTGTGTGTGTGTGTGTGTGTGTCTTTCGTTTGTTTTCACGTTGTCGTTTGGCTTTGTATGTCCAATGAAAATATAGGAAAAGATTGGTTGTTCACATGAACAGAGAAAGATACACTCACAAGGGGATTGTGCATGTTGGACCAGGGGGGTTTCTGCTATAAATTGTCCCACGGTGCTGACATCTTTCTGGCTGACAAGCAGAGAGATTGACAGTGTGAACAGGTGAGAATGTTACGGCCCTAAACACAGACGGGGAGATACAGTTTCTGTCACTTTCTTCAGTTCCCCTTCTTTATTTCTCTCCTCTATTTTCCATTCCTATCTGTCACCTTGAACAATAGACCAGTAGATGACTTGTGTGAAGGAGTAGAGAGTCAATTTTGAGGGTACACAGCAAATTGGCTCGCGTTGATTGTTCAATGTAACGTTTCTAGTGTTGATTTAGGAACTAAATGAACGCTGTAAGAGTGAAATTCATACTCAGTGGTGTAAAAGAATCCCAAAGCGTTGGTGTTAATAGCCAAAAGGTTTTGTTTTACACTTTGAAGAGTTAAACAGTCCCATCAAAACCACACCTATCCTCATATTCCCCAGCATGCTTTACTGCAGGTAGATCTTTTTTAGGATTGTTTTTACTATCTGTGTTTTTGCATGTACACTGATTGATTGATTAATCTTGTGCTGCACAAATATAACTAACATATTTTTTCTGAACCAATCCGATCAGGTAGTAAGATTTATTGCACTCGTTACTGAAACTGGTTTAAATGGTTTACGTAGTCTTTTTTTTTAAATCAACGCTGAATGCAGGTTAATAGAATTGACAACTGTATGACATCCTACCTCTGGCTGGATTCCAATAGGAATTACTCCTAACTTCACTGTGTTGGAGTAAAACTAGGCCATCAAAGCAAGGCCTTATGATATATGTAATGCAGTGTCATTAAGTTGAATGATAACATTCACCTAGGTACTCGTTTGGTGAAAGCCACAGGCCTTTAAATAGAAATAATTAAACAACTGTGCCTCAGTAAATAACAAATACAGTCATGTGTGGTATCTCTACAATTGTATTTCATTTAAAAAATATATATTTTTTAACTACGCAAGTCAGTTAAGAACAAATGTTTATTTACAATGACGGCCTACCACGGCCCAACCCTAAAGACGCTGGGCCAATTGTGTGCCGCCCTATTGGACTCCCAATCACGGCTGGTTGTGATGCAGCCTGGAATCAAACGGGGGTCTGTAGTGACGCCTCTAGCACTGTGATGCAGTGCCTTAGACCTCTGCACCACTCAGGAGTGGCTTCATTCAAAAAGAAAAGGCACCATGGGAAATATGCAAATGAGGATTTAGACCATAGTGTTAAAACAACACCCAAAAGGACTGTTTAACACTAATAGGACTTAACTCTAGATTAAAACTAGAGTTGAATATAAATAAAACAGTGTTAATTAGCCCAGTGTTAAATTTGCATAACACGGGCAAGTGTAATGTAGAGTACATTTTTTACACTACCAAGTGTTACATTAACACGCAAAATGTAACACTATAATCAGAGTACTTTTTACACTCTGTAGAGTGGGCCCATATGTTATCTGTGGCAGTGTTAAAATGTACTTTAAGTGTTGATTTAATACTGAAAAAATGTACTGTGGTAGCCGTGGTTGGTTATACTTGGGTTTGTATAATCAAAACCTATAGGTCTCGTCCTCAGCAATACATGTGGTCATTGAATGGAAGGGCTTTATAAAACGTTACACTTGTGGCATGGGGTTGGTTTCAGCACATTAGACAATTAGATGGAGTCCTGGTCCTTCTTTCTCATCTTCCTCTTATGTCTATCAACCCGTATTCTTTGTTGTGTCTATAAACCCCTATTCTCTTTTCCCGGTGACGCCTCTCTGCAAATGGTGTCAGCTGAAACAATTTATAGCATAGCATTTGCCCAGGAAATATTTATAGGGCACATAGCTGTCTCTCCCTCACTTGGTTTTGTGCCTGAAACAATGTCGGCCGTCCTAAAATGCCATCAACGCCTCGCAGAGATGAATCCATCCCGCTTTCCAACGGGGTGTCACGGCTAATGAGTTACTCAGTGTGTTTACCTAGCCAACGGAGGGGACAATGAGACGCACTGACGGATGGACGAAGGAACACATGGTGGGTGACAACATCGGTAGAGGTCCAGCGCTGATAGAGTCGGTCCTGTCGTTACCTCGCTTCCAAAGCTTCGCTGTGTTCTGTTTGACTTCTCGTGCTCGTCTGTGGTACTACATTGTCATGAGTTGATTGACGTTTTTTTTTTCTTTTTTTCAGTAGACTGTGTTTATCCAACGTATTTGGTTAGTTAAATGATGTGCTCCTAAAAGCTAGTCCTGGTGCTGCTTCCCTCTCCCTGACCATTACCACATTCACTTTAAAGACAATTATCCGCGCTAGATCAGTTCTCCCTGTTTTTACCGGCCTAACATCTGAAATCCACCATTGTTTAAGACCTGATTCTAGGCCTGTACCCAAGCTTATTCCACTCCAACCAGGAACAGGGTCATTAGGCACCAAGGTAAAAAATATATATATATATAAATATAAAAACACAGACAAACGGGGAGAGACAACCTGGAATTGTACAATAACAAACATACATTTTGGTTCTGTTGCAAAACATGCTCTATTGCGTGGCCCCAATGACCGACCCAGGAGAAGCCAGCATGGATATGGAAAAAGGGTTTGAACTCAAGCTGAGGGAGGGTTAAGAATACCGGCCGAGCAGTAGGCCGACCAGGCGAGGCAGCGGAAGCCCACCATTTGGAGCTAAATGGCAGTTGGTTGGTAAGTGGTCCGGCAAGACAGACGGGATTTGAGGCAAGTGTAAAGTTTCTCCGGGACAGCAGCGGAGGGAGCATTGACGGTGGAATTCTGATGGCTTCATTTTAGTCAAGGACGCCGTGGGATGGGAGGCAGGGTGGGGAGACGGTGGGAGATTAGAGTGAGTCACAGCGGCTCATTATCACTGCTATAGGGGAGAGGACAGTATTAATAGTCCTAGGGAGGGAGGGAGAACGGGGATCACTGCCCCTAGCTATCTGTCTGTCAGAATGTCTATCTAACCCGGTGGGAACGAGAAGGAGGAGGGAGGAAGAAGAGAGTTAGCACAGTATGACGGACTAGCTGACTGGACGTTAGGGCTGGCTACAAGAGCTACAAGGTCAATGAGGGTCCTGGACTTATCCCAGCCGCTGCAATTAAAGTACAATCCATAATCATCCACAGGAGAGAAAATACCCAAAACACAAACCATCATATATGACCAGGCCTACATTGATCAGTACAGGCAATACTTACAGTTGAAGTCAGAAGTTTACATACACCTTAGCCAAATATATTTAAAATCAGTTTCACAGTTCCTGACATTTAATCCTAGTATCAATTCCCTCTCTTAGGTCAGTTAGGATCACTACTTTATTTTAAGAATGTGAAATGTCAGAATAATAGTAGAGAGAATGATTTATTTCAGCTTTTATTTCTTTCATCACATTCCCAGTGGGGCAGAAGTTTACATACACTCAATTAGTATTTGGTAGCATTGCCTTTTAATTGTTTCACTTGAGTCAAACGTTTCAGGGAGCCTTCCACAAGCTTCCCACAATAAGTTGGGTGAATTCTGGCCCATTCATCCTGACAGAGCTGGTGTAACTTAGTCAGGTTTGTAGGCATCCTTGCTCGCACACACTTTTTCAGTTCTGCCCACAAATTTTCTATGGGATTGGGGTCAGGGCTTTGTGATGACCACTCCAATACCTTGACTTTGTTGTCCTTAAGCCATTTTGCCACAACTTTGGAAGTATGCTTGGGGTCATTGTCCATTTGTAAGATCCCTTTGCGACCAAGTGTTTATACTTGCATACTATTGTTTGTACAGATGGTACCTTCAGACGTTTGGAAATTGCTCCCAAGGATAAACCAGATTTGTGGTCTACAATTTTCTTTCTGAGGTCTTGGCTGATTTCCCCATGATGTCAAGCAAAGAGACACTGAGTTTGAAGGTATGGCCTTGAAATACATCCACAGGTACACCTTCAATTGACTCAAATTATGTCAATTAGCCTATCAGAAACGTCTAAAGCCATGACATAATTTTCCGGAATTTTCCAAGCTGTTCAAAGGCACAGTCAACTTAGTGTATGTAAACTTCTGACCCACTGGAATTGTGACACAGTGAGTTATAAGTGAAATAATCTGTCTTTAAACAATTGTCCGAAAAATGACTTGTGTCATGCACAAAGTAGATGTCCTAACCGACTTGCCAAAACAATAGTTTGTTCACAAGAAATTTGTGGAGTGGTTGAAAAACCATTTGTAATGATTCCAACCTAAGTGTATGTAAACCTCCGACTTCAACTGTATATGCACCAACTAAAGACAATGACAGGGTGTCGGTTTGATCGAAAAAGGTACAAAAACTGATGTCACAGACAGATAAGTATATTTTTGTTAGGAATATCTTAAGATGCCAGTTTCCCGGACACAGGTGAAACTGAGTCTTGGATCAAAAAAACTTTAGGCCAAGACTAGGCATAATCTCTGTCTGAGAAACTGACCCTACATGACCAAAACTGAGCGAGCAGCATCAAGAGGTGAAAGGTCACTCAGCACCTGTATGTACAGGAGGAGTTGGAGAAAGACTTACCGAGAGCAAGGTGAGGATTCAACGGTGTGACAGACCAATAGACAGAGGAGCCCAGGAGAATGACTATTGTCGTGAGACAATGGGAGTTTTATACAGGGGAGGGGTGGTGATGGGCAGTGTGTGTGCGTGTGTGTAGGGCAGAGGGCCATGGGCGGATTAGGAGAGAACTTTGGGAGAAAGACAACCGCCTACTGGGATTAAGAGAATGAGGGAATGACCTCACTGAACAAAAGAGGGGCAGGTGGCGAGAGAGACAGAGACACACAGAGAATGAAAGCGGAGAGAGAAAGGGGAGACAAAAGAGGGATGGATGAGAGGAGCATACCAGGGCCAGAAATAAATGGCCAGAAATAGGTGGGATGAGTATTTTCTTCCATCCCTTTCCACAAATAGGGTCTTCCGTTCATAGAGGGACTCCCGGAAACAAGTAGGAAAAAAAGAGTAAAACTAAAGAGATGGTTGAATGGGGTATTGTTTGGATACATGTCGACTAACTGCAAGGGTGTTTGAAGGATTGTTATGGCTAAATATGACTGGTGTGATAATGAGAATGCAGGGCTAATGTTTCGTGTGATAACTCTTCATTTATCAAAGACGAACTGAAGTGATGTGAACATAAACGCTCACAGACGGTGATTAAAAATAACAGTTTTATTTTCATATACAACAAAGACGGACAGATATCTGACATTCAGCTTCTTCATGAAGACACCACTGGCATTGTCACCGTGAGAATCTGTGGAGAGAGAAAGAGGAGGCGGAGAGAGCGAGAGAGGAGAACAAAGAGTGTCAATATCAGACACCGTCTGTCAGTGAATAGCTGTACTGTGTTTTAGAATGTGTGTGTGTACCTGTGTGTTGGTGTTGTACTGTGCTACGCTGCCCTCCTGGTCAATGAAGAAGGGAATGAAACAGTCCAGATGAAAGAGGGAGGGCCGGGCATTCAGGACAAGCCTGTCCTCCCCAAGGTCCAGAACGAGGGAGAGAGAGGAGGCCTGGAAAGAGAAGGGAGGGAGTGAGGGAGAGAGGACAAGGGAAACGTTGCTGGCTTACGTATTAATGTCAGAATAAGCACCCAAAGGTAACCAGTAAAAAAAACTCTGGGTCCTATTAAAATCACTGCCACGTATGTTGATTGGATAATTATTTTAAAAAAGGTGTGTTGGTGCTGGGCTGGAACAAAACCCAGCACATCCTGTGGGTCCCCAGGACCAGCTAAGAAGAACACTGGCATAGAGTATAGGGAGGGAGTGAGGAAGCAGTTTAACACGTTGAGAATATGAAATTAAGAATGGGTTTACAATAGTATATAGATTATAGATCTACGGGTGAGGAAACTGTTTGAGTATAAGTGGTGAAGGAATGGGTTTAGGACCTAGTCTATAGGGCAGGGGTGTTGAAACTGTATAAATGATCATTATAAAATATGGTTTGCGAGGGGGTATAATCCAGCCCCCGAGGTTAAATAGAAAACAAACTAAATATACTTTAAAATGACTAAATAATGGACCTACATTCATACAGTTTCTCGACTGTGTCCAGCTCGCTAATGAATCACTAAATAGTCAGATTCCCCAAAAACAATGGATAGAGGCCTATTCCTTGCAAATTTTGACTGTGAAGAAATAACCGATTTTTAGTGCGGCCCTCCGAATGCAGCCCCTGGGGCCAAATGACTGACACCCCTGCTATAGGGGAAGAAGTTAAACACAGAGTATAGGGAGAGAGATGTGTCTAGGCCTGGGCTTGTCTCTCACCACTCCAGGCAGCTGTATCTCGGCTATCAGAAACTCTGGATCACCTACAGGGGGCTCCACCAGCAGACAGAACTCTGGCCTGGAGATGGATGGAGAGAAGAGACGAGAGGGAGAGAGAGGTGGGTTAGCGCAAGAGAGTGAGAAAGAAGGAGAAAATTCATATGTTCCAGTTTGGTATGTGACAATCAAATCCACAGCGGACAACTCAGACAGACCTACCGTTTGGCTGGTTCTGGCGCTGTGCGAGTATCCCTGTGGAGAGAGAGCGCGCGCGAGAGAGAGAAAGAGATTAAAGGGGGAGGGAGGGAGAGAGGAGATTGAACTCCTCCACATACAGACTGTAGTTAACTCTACACCATCCTCTAGTGGTGAATTAATGATAACAGATGTGAGTTGTGTGGTGTGTGTGTCTGAGAGAGAGTGAGGGTACAAAAAAAAAGAAAGAGAAAGAAAGAAAGAGCAAAAACATACTTGGGTTCTATTTCCTGAATCACAGGTTTGCTTTTAGTACGGATATTTTGTTCGTTCACAGAGCCCAGAAACTTCCTGTTCTTCAGAACCTTCCAGTCTGGGAGGGAAGGAGAGAAAAACACAGGATGTAAGGTGAAACAGATGGATATTACCTCATCTGGAGCAGAACACACAGAACATGGGTCTGATTAATGCTCGCTCACTCACTCACTAACACACACGAAACAAAAAAACAAATCCATAATGAAGCTTACATGCACACTGAAGATACAGGCATACATACCTCGGCTGAGCTCCAGGTTGTATTTGTTCTCCAGCCCCTCCAATGACACAGCGATCAGAAACTGCTGGAATAGAGGATCCTTCTACAAACACACAGACAGAAGTTACACACACACCCCTGCAAACACACACACACACACACACACACCTGGCATTTCTGGAAGAACTCTTCACTGATGACCACGTCGTAGGCTGTGCAGCCTTGGGAGTCTGTGGGCACAGGACAGACAGAACCAAGTCACTATTTCTCGAGTCACAAGCAAGTCTTAAGATCCGAGTCTCAAGTCGAGTATCAAGTAGAACATGTAATCTCTCGAGTCAAGTCCAAGTCATGCATTCTATGAGTTAGTCAAGTCACAAGTAAGTCAAGCAAATAAATGATCTATACATGCAATGACTGAAAATCTTTGATTAGCCTATGTAATTGTAAAATAGGGACCTTGGAGCGGTGGTAGGGGAAAGAAATCAGCAGAAGGCAGGTTGACGTGCTCAGAGTGTATATTATTTACAGGTCTTGGTGATCCAATGGTAAAAACGCCATATCATACAAAATATACAACTCGATTGATCAAATATACACGGTCAAAAAATATTGCTTCTGTATCAGGCGCGACCTGTCCTATCTGAACGGACACAGGTAGAGGGTAAGACTGCACAGCCTCCCCTTGAGAAACCAAATCGAATCTGTCTAACAGGAGCTCAAACAGATACAGTGCCTTCAAAAATGATTCACACCCCTTGCCCTTTTCTACATTTTGTTGTGTTACAAGGTGGGATTAAAATGGATTGAACTGTAATTTTTTGTCAACGATGTACACACACACAAATATATATACAGTGCCTTGCGAAAGTATTCGGCCCCCTTGAACTTTGCGACCTTTTGCCACATTTCAGGTTTCAAACATAAAGATATAAAATTGTATTTTTTTTTGTGAAGAATCAACAACAAGTGGGACACAATCATGAAGTGGAACGACATTTATTGGATATTTCAAACTTTTTTAACAAATCAAAAACTGAAAAATTGGGCGTGCAAAATTATTCAGCCCCCTTAAGTTAATACTTTGTAGCGCCAACTTTTGCTGCGATTAGAGCTGTAAGTCGCTTGGGGTATGTCTCTATCAGTTTTGCACATCAGTCTCCCATCTCAGCTGTAGATCTCTGCAGTTCATCCGGAGTGATCATGGGCCTCTTGGCTGCATCTCTGATCAGTCTTCTCCTTGTATGAGCTGAAAGTTTAGAGGGACGGCCAGGTCCTGGTAGATTTGCAGTGGTCTGATACTCCTTCCATTTCAATATTATCGCTTGCACAGTGCTCCTTGGGATGTTTTAAAGCTTGGGAAATCTTTTTGTATCCAAATCCGGCTTTAAACTTCTTCACAGCAGTATCTCAGACCTGCCTGGTGTGTTCCTTGTTCTTCATGATGCTCTCTGCGCTTTTAACGGACCTCTGAGACTATCACAGTGCAGGTGCATTTATACGGAGACTTGATTACACACAATTTTCCAATTTTTCAGTTTTTGATTTGTTAAAAAAGTTTGAAATATCCAATAAATGTCGTTCCACTTCATGATTGTGTCCCACTTGTTGTTGATTCTTCACAAAAAAATACAGTTTTATATCTTTATGTTTGAAGCCTGAAATGTGGCAAAATGTCGCAAAGTTCAAGGGGGCCGAATACTTTCGCAAGGCACTGTATATATATCTATCTTGATTACATAAGTAGTCAACCCCCAAGTCAATACATGTTACAATCACCATTGGCAGCGATTACAGCTTTGAGTCGTTCTGTCGCTAAGAGCTTTGCACACCTGGATTATACAATATTTGCACATTCTTTAAAAAAAATATTCAAGCTCTGTTAAATTGGTTGTTGATCATTGCTAGACAGCCATTTTCAAGTCTTGCTATATATTTTCAAGACTATTTAATTAAACGTTAATTAGGCCACCCAGGAAAATTTTTAACCATAAAAACAACCCAATTCCTTGCCGATGACAAGCATACCCATAACATGATGCCGCCCCCACCATGCTTGAAAATATGAAGAGTGGTACTCATTGATGTGTTTTGTTGGATTTGCCCCAACATAACACTTGGCATTCAGGATATAAAGTTAATTTCTTTGCTACATTTTTTTTCAGTTTCACATTAGTGCATTATTGCAAACAGGATGCATGTTTTGGAATATTTTTATTCTGTACAGGCTTCCTTCTGTTCACTGTCACTTAGATTATTATTGTGGAGTAACTACGATGTTGTTGATCCATCCTCAGTTTTCCCCCATCACCGCCAATAAACTTTTTAAAAAAGTTACCATTGGGAACCTTACATATAATTCTGTGTGTGGTACAGAGATGAGGCAGTCGTTCAAAAAAATCATGTTAAACACTATTGCACGCAGTGTGAGCCTGCGCGCAAATGTAGGCCTACAAATGTGCCCATTTGGCGATGTCTAATACTATTAGAATACATTGAGAATTACAATAGTTCCTTAATGCATTTGAATCACTCTCCCTTTCGATAACCATTCGTAATGAAAAGGGAAAAAAAGTAAAGCTCTGATCCAGTGGAAACGTCTTAAAATACCTGATATCGCTAGCCCAGAAACCCCGAGGGCCCCAGACAACAATGTTGTAAGTTTGTTAGGGCGAGCTTAGGGCCGGATCCATTGGATATTTGATTTTTTTAATATTACGTTTGTTGCAGACAGGCCATGCATAGCCAATTATATGTATAGGATATTTATTTTTTAAATTAGGATATTCTCTACCTGCAGGATGCAATGTTTTTATTTGTTGGCTTTATGTAGGCTATTTTTATATAGTTGCCAATTGCAATAGAAGTTACTTTTAGATTTGTATCATTTTCATTTAGATATAATTCAGATTGGCATGTGGTTAATGATTGATCATTTTAAAAAAGGAAACGGAAAAAGATTGCCGACCCCTGGTGTAGCCTATTACCGGCAACTTCAGGAGCATAAAGCAGAATCTGCGAAGACCAGCAGCAGTGGGGTGGGGTCGGTATTTCATCAAACAGTGTGCTTAAAGCATCAGACAAGCTCAGTACATACTGTATAGTTGAAAAATACATCTTTTAAAATTTCAACCAAACAATTGGTCAAAAGAACAGACAGCTCTCGGTCGACCAATATATTTTTTAGCCGTGGACAGCCCTACCGCAAATATTTATATGGCATATATCATTGTTGATATAACCATCATATCAAAGTAAACTTGGAAGTAACGTGATGATATGTTGTGTGGTCCTCCCACTATGACTCAGGAAAACATGCAGTTTATTATGCCACACATTAAATAAGTTATAATAAATATAGAGAGGTCTTACTCTGGTGACATGATGATTGATGCTTGGCTGCCATTTGACAAAAAAAATCTCTCTCTTATCCATAATGATCTCATCATGTAGGTTGACTACCCATGCAAGGACCAGAATGGGCATAACGGTGTATATAACGCAACAGTTTTTGTGACAAAACCATCAGTAGAGTGGAAAACGCGATGGAAAACGATTTAACTTGGATTTTTTATTAGGTACATGATAATTTATATGCAAAATTTCTTACGTGCACCATGAAATCACGCACATCCTTTGATCCGCAATAAGTCAGTTCAGAGCCTGAAACTAACTTTTTGGTCCACCGGCCACAGATTTTTTACTAGCCAAAATATTTGACGTTAAAAAAAAGATAAATGCTTTGTTGTTTCTAAAACAAATGTGTTACTAGTTATATTGCTCAATTTTATTAACATTTTTGTGACCCGATGAGGCAAACATTTTCAGCTGCCCCTTTAAGGGCAGAAGGTTACCGTGGCAATGAGGCGCACTCGAGTCATCAGTGAAAGTATGCCTGTGAGATTCTGACTAGTAACCGTTTAAGTAAATTCATAACTTGGAAAACAACCTAAGTAATGTACACTGCTCAAAAAAATAAAGGAAACACTCAAATAACACATCCTAGATCTGAATGAATGAAATATTCTTATGAAATACTTTTTTCTTTACATAGTTGAATGTGCTGACAACAAAATCACACAAAAATTATCAATGGAAATCAAATTTATCAACCCATGGAGGTCTGGATTTGGAGTCACACCCAAAATTAAAGTGGAAAACCACACTACAGGCTGATCCAACTTAGTGTAAGTCGCTCTGGATAAGAGCGTCTGCTAAATGACTTAAATGTAAATGTAAATGATGTAATGTCCTTAAAACAAGTCAAAATGAGGCTCAGTAGTGTGTGTGGCCTCCACGTGCCTGTATGACCTCCCTACAACGCCTGGGCATGCTCCTGATGAGGTGGCGGATGGTCTCCTGAGGGATCTCCTCCCAGACCTGAACTAAAGCATCCGCCAACTCCTGGACAGTCTGTGGTGCAACGTGGCGTTGGTGGATGGAGCGAGACATGATGTCCCAGATGTGCTCAATTGGATTCAGGTCTGGGGAATGGGCGGGCCAGTCCATAGCATCAATGCCTTCCTCTTGCAGGAACTGCTGACACACTTCTACCACATGAGGTCTAGCATTGTCTTGCATTAGGAGGAACTCAGGGCCAACCGCACCAGCATATGGTCTCACAAGGGGTCTGAGGATCTCATCTCGGTACCTAATGGCAGTCAGGCTACCTCTGGCGAGCTTATGGAGGGCTGTGCGGCCCCGCAAAGAAAGCCCACCCCACACCATGACTGACCCACCACCAAACCGGTCATGCTGGAGGATGTTGCAGGCAGCAGAACGTTCTCCACAGCGTCTCCAGACTCTGTCACATGTGCTCAGTGTGAACCTGCCTTCATCTGTGAAGAGCACAGGGCGCCAGTGGCGAATTTGCCAATCTTGGTGTTCTCTGGCAAATGCCAAACGTCCTGCACGGTGTTGGGCTGTAAGCACAACCCCCACCTGTGGACGTCGGGCCCTCATATCACCCTCATGGAGTCTGTTTGAGCAGACACATGCACATTTGTGGCCTGCTGGAGGTCATTTTGCAGGGCTCTGGCAGTGCTCCTCCTGCTCCTCCTTAAACAAAGGCGGAGGTAGCGCTCCTGCTGCTGGGTTGTTGCCCTCCTACGGCCTCCTCCACGTCTCTTGATGTACTGGCCTGTCTCCTGGACACTACGCTGACAAACACAACAAACCTTCTTGCCACAGCTCGCATTGATGTGCCATCCTGGATGAGCTGCACTACCTGAGCCACTTGTGTGGGTTGTAGACTCAGTCTCATGCTACCACTAGAGTGAAAGCACCGCCAGCATTAAAAAGTGACCAAAACATCAGCCAGGAAGCATAGGAGCTGAGAAGTGGTCTGTTGTCACCACCTGCAGAACCACTCCTTTATTGGGGGTGTCTTGCTAATTGCCTATAATTTCCACCTGTTGTCTATTCCATTTGCACAACAGCATGTGAAATGTATTGTCAATCAGTGTTGCTTCCTAAGTGGACAGTTTGATTTCACAGAAGTGTGATTGACTTGGAGTTACATTGTGTTGTTTAAGTGTTCCCTTTATTTTTTTTTGAGCAGTGTATTATTGGACAAAGTCTCACTTTAGTAGACTTTCAAGTAAATTAGGCCAACTTTTATGCCTGTGCACAGCGCTTCTAAAAATGTATCTTCAGCACCTCAAGCACGGTGCGCACAGCTCCTCTGCCAGGTAGTGTGTTGCTGCAGTGGGATATATTGTAGGATTCGTAGTTCTTGTGTGATTATCTACCAACTATGAAACAAAATGACAGAAAAACTTTGAAAACAGCTACCGCAGCATTTATTTTGCTATACTGTGCAAAGTGTAGCTGATTGAACACCCCCGATTTAGGGTAAAGGTTTGGGGGGGGGGGTGAAAAAACGATGGTTGGGAAGAACTGCTCCGGTAGTTCTCCGGTACAAGTACACACTTCAGGGATAAGTGAAGCATCGTTTGCAGAATGCATACTGGCATTTGAACATAGCACGGGGAAAGTGAATCCAGACACAATGTGGACCAGGTGGACACATGTACTGTAAATGTAGGTGTAGATGCACAATGTGTTCGGAACTCCGTGATCAGAATAGAAAAACGGCATTAACTGTCAAGTCAAGACATCCTCAGAAAGTAGCCATTCACTCACTGTTGTCCACCTCTGTGTGGGCCTCTCCGATGCTCATGGGCACTCTGTATCCTGTGGGGTCTTCTGATTCTAGGAGCTCCACTAGTGCCTCCCTGGAGAGGGGGGGTGGGGGCGGGACGGCAGCAGACTGGCAGATGTTGACAAATACCTTCAGTTTATCAGGCAGGGTGAAAGTCTTCACACACAGACCTACGGATTCAACAAACACACAGCTGTTGTTTATGCGTGTGTCTGTGTGTGTGTGTGTCTGTGTGTGTGTGTATGTGTGTGCGTGCCAAAGGGAGACTGACCAGGCTGTGGCCGGATTACTCTAGAATCACGAGGATTTTCACTTTGCATTTTTCCCATTGTCTAAAAGAGAGAGGGAGTAAGATGAGCGAGAGAGAGAAAAAGAGAGAATGAAATTGATTCAATGTCAGGCACATTCTCAGTAGAGATCTTAGCTTTGCGTTGTAGAGGCAGTTGCAGTCAGGTACATACTTTGGATTTGCATCAAATTTGTGCAGATTGCTTGGCAGAAATGGTATCAGAAGAGGAATATTAATCTTTTCTTGCACACATATCCAGATGATGCCGTGCACCATTTTGCGCAATGACACTGTAGGTTTGATCAGGGCTTAAGGTTGAGGATGGATAGATGCATGCAGGGATAGATGATCACACAGTTGACTTTTGAACAGAAAACTGGATTGACTTTTGAACCGAAAATTGGATTGGGACCAGGATTATGTGCCAGGAATATGTGTATGATGCTAAAACTACAAAATTATGTTTTTCTCATTTCAAGAGCTACAGCTTAATTACAAAATCTTCATCCTTCCTACGCTCATGGTTGAAGAACAATTAAAATGGCCACAAATGCATTTAACCCTGGCCCTCATATCCAGCTTCATTGAGAGCCAAAGCCAAAGTTATAATCTTGATAGAAGCTGTCAAAACAACATCATAAATGGCAATATATACAGTGCCATCAGAAAGTATTCACATCCCTTGACTTTTTCCAAATTTTAAATTAATCAAAAGCTGAAATGTCTTGAGTCAATAAGTACTCAATCCCTTTGTTATGGCAAGCCTAAATAAGTGCAATAATAGTGTTTAACATGACTACCTCATCTCTGTACCCCACACACAATTATCTGTAAGGTCCCTCAGTTGAGCAGTGCATTTCAAACAAGAGATTCAAGCCAAAACCTAGCAAAGAAGAGCACCTATTGGGAGATGGATAAAAGCAAGAAAAAAAGAGAAAACATTGAATATTCCTTTGAGCATGGTGAAGTTATTAATTCCACTTTGGATGGTGTATCACTACACCCAGTCACTACAAAGATACAGGCATCCTTTCTAACTCAGTTGCCAGAGGAAGGAAACCACTCAGGGATTTCACCATGAGCCCAATGGTGACTTTAAAACAGTTACACAATTGAATTGGTGTGATAGGAGACAACTGGGGCTGGATCTACAACGTTGTAGTTACTCCACAATACTAACCTAAATGACAATGAAAAGAAAGCCTGTACAGAATGAAAATGTGTTATGGGTATGCTTGTCATTGGCAAGGACGCTGGAGTTTTTTTTACGATAAAAATAAACGGAAAAGAGCTAAGCACAGGCTAAATCCTAGAGGAAAAGCTTCAGTCTGCTTTGCAACAGGATTCACCTTTCAGCAAGACAATTTTTATTTCTTTTAAATAACCTAAAACACAAGGACAAATATACACTGGAGTTGCTTACCAAGATGACATTGGATGTTCCCGAGTGGCCTGTTTAGTTAAATCTATGGAAATACTTAAATGGCTGTCTAGCAATGGTCAACAACCAACTTCACAGAGCTTGAATATTTTTTTAAGACTAATGTGCAAATATTGTACAATCAGGGTGTGCGTCGCTCTTAAAAGACTTACCCAGAAAGACTCAATGCTGTAATCGCTGCTGAAGGTGATTCAAACGTGTATTGCCGCAGAGGATTGAATACTTACAGTTGAACTCAGACGTTTACATACACCTTAGCCAAATACATTTAAACTCAATTTTTCAACATTTCTGACATTTAATCATAGTAAAAATTCCCTGTCTTAGGTCAGTTAGGATCACCACTTTATTTTAAAAATATGAAATGTCAGAATAATAGTTGAGAGAATTATTTATTTCAGCTTTTATTTATTTCATCACATTCCCAGTGGGTTAGAATTTTACATACACTCAATTAGTATTTGGTAGCATTGACTTTAAATTGTTTAACTTGGGTCAAACATTTTGGGAAGCCTTCCACAAGCTTTCCACAATAAGTTGGGTGAATTTTGGCCAATTCCTGACAGAGCTGGTGTAACCTAGTCAGGTTTGTAGGCTTCTTTGCTCGCACACGCTTTTTCATTTCTAACCAACAAATATTCTATAGGATTGAGGTCAGGACTTTGTGATGGCCACTCCAATATCTTAACTTTGTTGTCATTAAGCCATTTTGGCACAACTTTGGAAGTATGCTTGTGGTCATTGTCCATTTGGAAGACCCATTTGCGACCTTGCTGAGCGGCCTTTCGGGCTATGTCGATATATGACTCATTTTACTGTGGATATAGATACTTTTGAACCGGTTTCCTCCAGCATCTTCACAAGGTCCTTTGCTGTTGTTCTGGGATTGATTTGCACTTTTCGCACCAAAGTACGTTCATCTCTAGGAGACAGAACGGGTCTCCTTCCTGAGCGGTATGACGGCTGCGTGGTCCCATGGTGTTTATACTTGTTTGTACAGACAAACGTGGTACCTTCAGGCGTTTGGAAATTGCTCCCAAGGATGAACCAGAACCTATTTTTTTTCTGAGGTCTTGGCTGATTTCTTTTGATTTTCCCATGATGTCAAGCAAAGAGGCACTGAGTTTGAAGGTAGGCCTTGAAATACATCCACAGGTACACCTCCAATTGACTCAAATGATGTCAATTTGCCTATCAGAAACTTCTAAAGCCATGATATAATTTCCTGGAATTTTCCAAGCTGTTTAAAGGCACAGTCAACTTAGTGTATGTAAACTTCTGACCCACTGGAATTGAAAGTGAAATAATCTGTCTGTTAACAATTGTTGGAAAAAAGTACTTGTGTCATGCACAATGTAGATGTCCTAACTGACTTGCCAAAACTATAATTTGTTAATTTAACAAGAAATTTGTGGAGTGGTTGAAAAACGAGTTTTAATGACGCCAACATACGTGCACATAAACTTCCGACTTCAACTATATATAATATATATATGTTTTAAATACAGTGGGGCAAAAAGGTATTTAGCCAGCCACCAATTGTACAAGTTCTCCAACTTAAAAATGATAGAGGCCTGTAAATGTAGGTACACTTCAACTATGACAGACAAAATGATTTTTAAAAATCCTGAAAATCACATTGTAGAATTTTTAATTAATTTATTTGCAAATTATGGTGGAAAATAAGTATTTGGTCAATAACAAAAGTTTATCTCAATACTTTGTTATATACCCTTTGTTGGCAATGACAGAGGTCAAACGTTTTCTGTAAGTCTTCACAAGGTTTTCACACACTGTTGCTGGTATTTTGGCCCATTCCTCCATGCAGATCTCCTCTAGAGCAGTGATGTTTTGGGGCTGTTGCTGGGCAACACTGACTTTCAACTCCCTCCAAAGATTTTCTATGGGGTTGAGATCTGGAGACTGGCTAGGTGTGTTTGGGTAGGTGTGTTTGGGATCATTGTCATGCTGAAAGACCCAGCCACGTTTCATCTTCAATGCCCTTGCTGATGGAAGGAGGTTTTCACTCAAAATCTCACGATACATGGCCCCATTCATTATTTTCTTTACACGGATCAGTCGTCCTGGTCCCTTTGCAGAAAAACAGCCCCAAAGCATGATGTTTCCACCCCCATGCTTCACAGTAGGTATGGTGTTCTTTGGATGCAACTCAGCATTCTTTGTCCTCCAAACACGACGAGTTGAGTTTTTACCAAAAAGTTATATTTTTGACCATATGACATTCTCCCAATCTTATTCTGGATCATCCAAATGCTCTCTAGCAAACTTCAGACGGGCCTGGACATGTACTGGCTTAAGCAGGGGGACATGTCTGGCACTGCAGGATTTGAGTCCCTGGCGACGTAGTGTGTTATTGATGGTAGGCTTTGTTACTTTGGTCCCAGCTCTCTGCAGGTCATTCACTAGGTCCCCCCGTGTGGTTCTGGGATTTTTGCTCGCCGTTCTTGTGATCATTTTGACCCCACGGGGTGAGATCTTGCATGGAGACCCAGATCGAAGGAGATTATCAGTGGTCTTGTATGTCTTCCATTTCCTAATAATTGCTCCCACAGTTGATTTCTTCAAACCAAGCTGCTTACCTATTGCAGATTCAGTCTTCCCAGCCTGGTGCAGGTCTACAATTTTGTTTCTGGTGTCCTTTGACAGCTCTTTGGTCTTGGCCATAGTGGAGTTTGGAGTGTGACTGTTTAAGATTGTGGACAGGTGTCTTTTATACTGATAACAAGTTCAAACAGGTGCCATTAATATAGGTAACGAGTGGAGGACATAGGAGCCTCTTAAAGAAGAAGTTACAGGTCTGTGAGAGCCAGAATTCTTGCTTGTTTTTAGGTGACCAAATACTTATTTTCCACCATAATTTGCAAATAAATTCATTAAAAATCCTACAATGTGATTTTCTGGATATTTTCCCCTCATTTTGTCTGTCATAATTGAAGTGTACCTATGATGAAAATTACAGGCCTCTCATCTTTTTAAGTGGGAGAACTTGCACAATTGTTGGCTGACTAAATACATTTTTTGCCCCACTGTAAATGTTTGAAATTTGCTTCCACTTTGACAGAGTATTTTGTGTAGATCGTTGACAAAAAAAATTACAATTAAACATTTTAATCCTATTTCGTAACACAACAAAATGTGGAAAAAGTCAAGGGTTGAGAATACTTTCTGAAGGCACTGTAGGCCAGAGTCAAATGGGCATACCCAATGTGTATGCCCACTTGGCAGCAATTGGATGTCAATGGTGTTCATCTTTAATAAAGTGCACACTTCAAATTTCTTTTAACACAATCATCCAAACCTGCATTAAAAACTGTTGGTAGAGCTCCTCTTGCTGCTGCAGTTCCATTTCCGAGCTCAGGAGAGACGAATCTGCCTCCATCTTCTGTTCTACAAAAGAAAGAGCAAGAGATTCATCTGGAAGAATCTTCACCAGATCCCAAAGGCTACATCTTAGGTCCAAACACTGATGCTAGAAGATATGGCATTATATGTACTCTCTGCTATCGCATTGTAAGCAGTACTGGAACACCAAGTCTGGGACAAAAAGGCTCCTGAACAGCCCCCCAAAAAAGCCATAAGACTGCTGAACAGTTAATTAAACGGCTACCCGGACAGATCGTCACCCCCTACCTTCATGTACATAGTACTTCAATTAATCACCTTACCAAAACTACAAGCACTTATTACCTCAATCCCCAACTACCTCGTACCCCATTACACTGACCCAGAACCGGTACCCCTTGTATTTAACCTGTATATAGCCTTCACTGGAACTAAGGGACCTAGCCCGAACCATGAAAAACAGCCCCAGACCATTATTCCTCCTCCACCAAACTTTACAGTTCGCACTATGCATTGGTGCAGGTAGCGTTCTCCTGGCACCTGCCAAACCCAGGGTCGTCCGTCGGACTGCCAGATGGTGAAGCGTGATTCATCAATCCAGGTAACGCAATTCCACTGCTCCAGAGTCCAATGGGGGCGAGATTTACAACACTCCAGCCAACACTTGGCATTGTTGAATGGTGATCTTAGGCTTGTGTTCGGATGTGATACAGCCTGTAATCGAACCAGGGACTGTAGTGACGGCTCTTGCACTGAGATGCAGTGCCTTAGACCGCTGTGCCACTCTGGTTACCGACGTAATTACAAATGTCATACCTATGGTATACGGTCTGATATACCACGGCTTTCAGCCAATCAGCACTCAGAGCTCGAACCACTCCGTTTATAATTAAGCAATAAGGCCCGAGGGGGTGTGGTATATGGCCAATATACCACTGCTAAGGGCTGTTCCAATACACAAATCAACGCGGAGTGCTTGGATCCAGCTCTTAGCGGTGTCACATTGGCAATAAACCACAAACACCTGAGGTGCGTTATTGCTGTTATAAACTGGTTACCAACGTAATTACTATAGAGAAGTAAAAATACATGTTTTGTCATACCCAGTATGATATACCACAGCTTTCAGCCAATCAGCATTCAGGGCTCGAACCACCCAGTTTATGATTCAGAATGCATTGTTTTGAATTATAAATTACCCAACCGAAACCGGGTGGGCGGTTTGTCACCTTAGACTCCTAAACTCAAAAAGTTTTCGTCATGGGTTAATTTGAAATTGAAGAGTCTGAAGCTTTACCATACATGAATTAGACCAATTCAGCCACTTATGGAAACACAACATCACTATCACGTCTATAAGTTCTCATTATAAACTGGGTGGTTCACAGGTATGACAAAACTGCTCTAATTACGTTGGTAACCAGTTTATAATAGCAATAAGGAACCTCTGGGGTTTGTGGTACATTGCAAATATACCTGGGCTAATAGCTGTGTCCAGGCACTCCGCGTTGCGTTGTAGTTATGAACATTCCTTGGCAGTGGTATCTATATTGGCCATATACCACACCCACTCGGGCCTTGTTGCTCAAATATTTGTGTGCGTGCAGTCTTTTCAGAAATTGCGCGAGCAGATTACTGTAACATTTACGCAACCGTTATAAATGAGGACCACAGGAGAGCGTTGCTAGGGACAAGTTAGCAATGTACGCTAGCTAGCTAGCCCAGCTAGCATTAGCTAGCTATGTAATAGCTGTCGAACAACAAGTATTTAAACGTCAGTATATACACATGTGGGTGACCACTAAGAAATGCATTCGGGTTATTTCGCTTTCAATGAGGATAACACGTACCTTATTCCACGTCCTGCTTGATTTCAGCAGCTAGCTACAACTTCTTCTTCGGTGGGGTTTATCGGCGGTTGGCATCCAACGTTATGATGCATTACCGCCACCTACTGTACTGGAGTGTGGGCCAGAGACAGGGACAAACTAAATCCTACCTGTCAGCCCCGTTGCTATTAAAAAAATATAAAATATTTTAGAATATATCTAATGACGTTCTCCTCAATATATTCTAAACGAATTCCCTGTATCCCCTTCTCCCTCATACTAGATTTCAGACTCTCTCTCTTTGCCTCTGATACTGCCCACACTGCAGCAATACATGCTCCATGGTCTCTCTTTCCTGGCAATAATCACATCCTGTTGGATGCTTTCCTATCACATTTAAGGGCATATTCAACTGGCTGTGCCCCACCATTAATCTTCTGTCCCTTTGTGCCGTCCTCCCCGACTTTCCTCTGTACTTGAATTTGTATTTATTTTTTATTTTACCTTTATTTAACCAGGTAGGCAAGTTCAGAACAAGTTCTCATTTACAATTGCGACCTGGCCAAGATAAAGCAAGCAGTTCGACACATACAACGACACAGAGTTACACATGGAGTAAAACAAACATACAGTCAATAATACAGTGTAAACAAGTCTATATACGGTGTGAGCAAATGAGGTGAGATAAGGGAGGTAAAGGCAAAAAAAGGCCATGGTGGCAAAGTAAATACAATATAGCAAGTAAAACACTGGAATGGTAGATTTGCAATGGAAGAATGTGCAAAGTAGAAATAAAAATAATGGGGTGCAAAGGAGCAACATAAATTAATTAAATACAGTAGGGAAAGAGGTAGTTGTTTGGGCTAAATTATAGGTGGGCTATGTACAGGTGCAGTAATCTGTGAGCTGCTCTGACAGTTGGTGCTTAAAGCTAGTGAGGGAGATAAGTGTTTCCAGTTTCAGAGATTTTTGTAGTTCGTTCCAGTCATTGGCAGCAGAGAACTGGAAGGAGAGGCGGCCAAAGAAAGAATTGGTTTTGGGGGTGACTAGAGAGATATACCTGCTGGAACGTGTGCCTCAGGTGGGAGATGCTATGGTGACCAGCGAGCTGAGATAAGGGGGGACTTTACCTAGCAGAGTCTTGTAGATGACATGGAGCCAGTGGGTTTGGCAACGAGTATGAAGAGAGGGCCAGCCAATGAGAGTGTACAGGTCGCAATGGTGGGTAGTATATGGGGCTTTGGTGACAAAATGGATTGCACTGTGATAGACTGCATCCAATTTGTTGAGTAGGGTATTGGAGGCTATTTTGTAAATGACATCGCCAAAGTCGAGGATTGGTAGGATGGTCAGTTTTACAAGGGTATGTTTGGCAGCATGAGTGAAGGATGCTTTGTTGCGAAATAGGAAGCCAATTCTAGATTTAACTTTGGATTAGAGATGTTTGATATGGGTCTGGAAGGAGAGTTTACAGTCTAACCAGACACCTAAGTATTTGTAGTTGTCCACGTATTCTAAGTCAGAGCCGTCCAGAGTAGTGATGTTGGACAGGCGGGCAGGTAGCGATCAGTTGAAGAGCATGCATTTAGTTTTACTTGTATTTAAGAGCAATTGGAGGCCACGCAAGGAGAGTTGTATGGCATTGAAGCTCGTCTGGAGGTTAGTTAACACAGTGTCCAAAGAAGGGCCAGAAGTATACAGAATGGTGTCGTCTGCGTAGAGGTGGATCAGAGACTCACCAGCAGCAAGAGCGACCTCATTGATGCATACAGAGTTTGTCCAATAATTGAACCCTGTGGCACCCCCATAGAGACTGCCAGAGGTCCGGACAGCAGACCCTCCGATTTGACACACTGAACTCTGTCTGCAAAGTAGTTGGTGAACCAGGCAAGGCAGTCATCAGAAACACCGAGGCGACTGAGTCTGCCGATAAGAATATGGTGATTGACAGAGTCGAAAGCCTTGGCAAGGTCGATGAAGACGGCTGCACAGTACTGTCTTTTATCGATGGCGGTTATGATATCGTTTAGTACCTTGAGCGTGGCTCAAGCATTACTTTCTTAGCTACAGTTTACATTTCTCCCTGGCATATTACATAATTTACGCAGCAGCATACAATACATTTTTGGACTCACCTTGTTGTGCTGTGCTCACTTTAACAGGACGGTGGCGCGGTGGTCCTTCTTGTGGGCAAATTTTGTCATCAAACTTTGTCATCCAAATTCTGCCATTCTCTGGATTTATGGTGCTTTCAAGACAACTGTGGACTGAAAAAAACAAGGTCGAATCATGACATCAATGATCTTCAGGTCGGAGCTCTAGAAAAAGGCCAGAGTTTCCGACATGGATTTCCGAGTTGGATGATCAATCAAAATGTAACTAGTTGTTTTCCGAGTTCTCAGTTGTCTTGAACTCACTGAAGTCTGAGATTTCCCGGTTCCCAGTTCCCAGTTGTTTTGAACATGGCAGAAGTGACATGCTGGATTGACAGCACGGCCAATGTATTCAACATTTTCGGGCCAATGGTGTTGCATGCAAATCTTTATCCTTTTAAGATTGGAAAAGAGACCCTTAAACCCAGACTTGGACCACACACCCTCTCCACTGAATAGCAGAATAGTGATTGCTTTGCAACGCTTGCAATTAGCTACTAATTCCTTTCAAACCACTCGTTGTTGAATTTGTGATTTCCAACTTGTTGTGTAATGTTTATGTCCAATGGCCGACGAGCACCGATACATTTGATCTATAATTTATCCTCTTATGACAAGGATTTGTCAATATATTGTTGACTTGATTCATGATGATTTTGAAAGTATGACGTTGACATGATCAGTACAATCAAAGCTACAGTAGATATAACATGATTTGATGTCATTTTATCTGTGGCCAATGACCTTGAGCCACCTTGGATGGCACTTTAAATGTAACTCTATGGCAGCACCCAAGGGGCTTGAATGTTAGAGCTTTCCCTTGTAGATTTTGCGGTGACGTACAGTAGTTTCCCATTGAGTGACAGAACACTGAGCCATTACCAACCTCTACGCTCTGTATTTTCCGCTGGCTGCTCCACCACCACAGAAAGGACCGAGTTAGGTTGAAACACCTGCATTTTGGAACTGCCTTACTCAAGAAAGCAAAAAAAGAGACCATGTTTGTTTGAAGCTTTATTAGCTCTACCCCACCTGCCCTGAATGATGGGTCGCCACTGGTGTACACATTCACACATCAAGTCTCCTCTTGAGTTGGGCTCAGGGTTGGAACAACTGTTTAACACCTGAGCTTGTGGTTGTTTGTAGGGGAGGGGTTAGGAGAGTGCGTGTAGGTATCTGTTGCCATGGAGTAATGATGTTAGGGACCTATAGGATGAATCACAATAATTGTTTCCTTGATGAACATTTTATTTTTGTAATGTCAGTCCTGGTTATAGGTTATATTCCTTAGTAGGACAAGCCTACATTATTAAACATATTATTTGTTAATTGTGAAAATAAATTAAGATCAGCAAGAATTTGTAATATACCTTTTTTTTGGGGGGGATAACTGTATACAGTATATCCAAGGAGGGGGACTTGGAAATGCTTTTGGCTGTTGATCTGCTTCTGTTCTGTAGGTGGCACAGTGTGCACTTTTCAAAGGATGAGTCCCAATCTCTCAAAGACCCTAGGATCCAGGTGGACAGTGCTGGTATGCCAGTCACTGGGACTGGCAAGTTTTAGGAGGTAGTGGAGAACAATTGGAGGTTTAGTCAGTAGCTGTGCAAATATCATGGTACAGCTATATGGACACTCAATCATCATCGTACATTTTGTTACGTTACAGCCTTATTCTAAAATGGATTAAATTGTTTTTCCCCCCTCATCAATCTACACACAATAACCCATAATGACAAAGTGAAAACAGGTTTGTAGAAACTTTTTTTTATAAAAAATACAAAACAGAAATATATTATTTACATAAGTGCTATGAGACATGAAATTGAGCTCAGGTGCATCCTGTTTCCATTGCCCATACTTGAGATGTTTCTACAATTAAAAAAAAAAAATTAACCTTTATTTAACCAGGCAAGTCAGTTAAGAACACATTCTTATTTTCAATGACAGCCTGGGAACAGTGGGTTAACTGCCTGTTCAGGGGCAGAATGACAGATGTACGAACCCCCGAGCACAACCTTCTGGTTACTAGTCCAACGCTCTAACCACTAGGCTACGCTGCCACCCTGAGTCCACCTGTGGTAAATTCAATTGATCGGACATGATTGGGAAAGGCACGCACCTATCTATATAAGGTCCCACAGTTGACAGTGCATGTCAGAGCAAAAACCAAGCCATGAGGTTGAATAAATTGTCCATAGAGCTCAGAGACAGGATTGTGTCAAGGTACAGATCAGTCACCCAACAACATTTTAAAAGAGGAAGGAATGTGCTATAAGCATATGTTTTAGTTTCAGTCTCCATCTCCACTAACCAAAGTTAATTGTAAGGATTTTTTTCTTCTTTTAATAATGGAAAATTGACATCTGTACTGAAAGGCTCATGTGAAGACCAAATTATAGAGGAGTGAACTTCTTGATGCCTTTAAGTCTGGGAAACCTCCAGGGCTGGATGGCATAGCAGTTGAGGTATATCAAACCTTTTTAGATGTACTCTGAGGACCGTTATTAGCATTTTTTTTAAACCACTCCTATAAAAACAGTAGACCATCTAATACTCAACAAGAAGGTCTGATTTCACTATTACTGAAACAGGACCTAGATGGTAAATATAAAGATCCAGTCCATTTAAAAATAATTGGAGGCCCCTTACACTTCAGTGTTGTGATGCAAAAAATTCAAGCAAAATGTATAGCGCATTGAATTAATACGATATTGTCGGATATAATTCACCCTAATCAGAAAGTTTAAAAAATGTATACATTAACAATACATTGGAGATAATATAAGACTGGAACACAATAGAAGACTATGAAAAATCTGAGAAACCAGGCCTGGTATTCATAGCTGATTTTGAAAAGGCTTTTGATAAAAGTACGACTGTAATTTATATATACATGTCTAGATACTATTTTAATTTTGGAGAATATCTTATACAATGGTTTAAAGTTATGTACCCTGGGTGTAAAATAGTAAATAATGGCTACATCTCAGAAAGATTTAAACTGTCAAGAGGAGTAAAACCAGGTTGTCCACTATCTGCATATCTATTTATTATGGCCATCAAAATGTTAGCTATTCAAATCAGATCCAACAATAATATCAAGGGGCATAAAATTCCAGGGCTTAAAAACGAAGGCGTCATTGTACCCTACTGATTCATATTTTCTTTTAAAGCCACAATTTGAATCCCTCCACAGCCTCATAGATGATTTTTCTAACCTCTCTGGATTACAACTCAACTGAACTATGATAACTGATCTATGATAATAGACAGATCTGGTGTTGAAGTGGACATACCAGGTACCAGACAAAATTAAACAGTCCTATTTATATAATGAATATGAATTCGGAAGGCAGAAATGATTAAATATTAAAGCATTAGACCTCTCAATAAAGGCCGCAGTCACACAAAAGCTATAATTAAATCCAAACTGGTTCTCTAGCAGATTAGTAACAATGGCTTTTTCCCTTTATTCAGATTACAATCTCTCACTTTCGGTTATTTGAAAATGAAATCAGCTCCAAATTGCTTTTTTTAAAAAAAATTTTAAGTTGGTTGCAATTTCAGTTTAAGCTACCAGAAAAATGAATAGAACAAATATTACAAGATATATTGTGGTTAAACTAATATAATATAATAATTTATTTAAAAATAATACAAAATAAAAAACGTTATCAACTTTGTAAATTATATCATGAATAGGACTGGTGGAGTTATGTCAAACATGCAGCTAACTAAATATATGGAAATGTCTGTCCTATCCAAAATTACAACCAACCAATTTCAGCAACAAAAAAAAAAGAGGCAATGTCGTTAAAGACCAAAACTAGTTAAAGAACATTGTGATAAATAAAAAAGTATACTAGCTTCATTTAAGGACCAAAAAATGTACAGCTGTGCCATATAGGTTGTAAATAGTTGGGAAGAGATTTTCGAACCACATTGTTTATGAACTGGTACACAAATAAACATCGGTTTCAAAACTTTATATCCTTCAGTTTGCTGCCATATGACTGGTCTCACATTTGTCTCCAGCGATAATCATGTAAAATAGATCGAAAACAAGAGTAATTTGTATTTACAATTCCCTTATCCAAAAGGATTAATCATTTACCTAGCTCTTATCAAGTTGTAAATTACAGTGCATGGAGAATGATGTTATTTCTATCGGGAAAAATAAAGTTCCACTTGGAACCGGTAGGTTCACTAGGCCTTATTCGTGGTTTCCTCGCGCGTAAAGGCGGTAGAATTATTATGGTATTAAATAAAGGTCGGAATACGGCATATCTGTGGATACACCTCCGCCACATCTGTGGATACACCTCCGCCACAACTTCATTCATTCGATCGCCACCCAAAACGAATCGCAGGTGAATAGCACGCTATTCTCATGCTTAAATTCAAGGTCGGAATACGCATGGAGAGAAAAGTGGAAATCGACTGGCACTCTCCTCCGTTGTATTGGCAAATGCCCAGTCACTCGATGGAGAGCTTTGTTCGAGAGTCTCCTATCAGAAAATCTTCTATATTTATTTACCTTGCAGAAACTTGGCTGGCTCAATCTATGAACATAGAACTCATATGGTCTATAACCAACACAGTTACAATACCAGAGCTTGTGTTCACATCTTGTAAAATCCCAAGAGTAAACAGTACTGCGAGGAGCACGTTTTTCTATACAGGCATTTGTCTATGTAATAGCCTCCACATTGAGATCAAGCAAATAAAAAGTACAAACAGATTTAAAAAGAAGGTCATGGTTTTCATTTGGACGAGGCTGAATATAGCTCTAAGCCTAGTCCTGGAGTTAAAAGCATGCTCAATGGAGAATATCCACTGAAGTAAATGTTTAGTCTTGGATTAGACTTAATCTGTGTCAGGGGAAACCAGACCACAAAGTATGTTATTAAACAGATCGTGTGTATAAAACACGTATTAAACAAGCTTTTTTAGATGTAAAGATTATTTACAAATTGGATACAGCACAACAATAACGTCCCCTTTCAATAAACAATTGTTGGGGCTTTTGAGTCCCGCCTATAAAAATATGTCTTGGGATAACACTGATAAGGAAAAAACAACATCTCTCACAGTTCACACACACCCCCCCGCTCTGTACAGTCTCTGCACCACATAGACATGGTACAGACGTTTTATGTTGTTAGTAATGCTCATTACAAGGTGCAGATATAGAGGGAAATAGTGAACTATAAAAAAAGTATATATATACATATACACTACAGTTCAAAAGTTTGGGGTCACTTAGAAATGTCCTTGTTTTTGTCCAACATAAAATTGATCAGAAATACAGTGTAGACATTAGTAATGTTGTAAATGACTATTGCAGCTGGAAATGGCTGATTTTGAATCAAATATCTACATAGGCGTGTAGAGGTCCATTATCAGCAACTATGTTCAAATGGCACGTTGTGTTAGCTAATCCAAGTTTATCATTTTAAAAAGCTAATTGATCATTAGAAAACCCATTTGCAATTATGTTGGCACAGCTGAAAACTGTTGTTCTGATTAAAGAAGCAATAAAACTGGCCTTTAGGCTAGTTGAGTATCTGGAGCATCAGCATTTGTGGGTTTGATTACGGGCTCAAAATGGGCAGAAACAAAGAACTTTCTTCTGAAAGTCATCAGTCTACTCTTGTTCTGCGAAATGAAGGCTATTCCATTTCCATGAGAATTTGCCAAGAAACTGACGATCTCATGCAACGCTGTGTACTACTCCCCTTCACAGAACAGCGCAAACTGTCCCTAACCAGAATAGAAAGAGGAGTGGGAGGCCCCGGTGCACAACTGAGCAAGAGGACAAATACATTAGAGTGTCTAGTTTGAGAAACAGACACCTCCCAAGTCCTCAACTGCTTCATTAAATATTACCTGCAAAACCTGTCTCAACGTCAACAGTGAAGAGATGACTCCGGGATGCTGGCCTTCTAGGCAGAGTTGCAAAGAAAAAGCCATATCTCAGACTGGCCAATAAAAATAAAAGATTAAGATGGGCAAAATAACACAGACACTGGAGAAGGTAAGATTGAAAAAAATTATTATGGACAGACGAATCTAAGTACGAGGTGTTCGGATCACAAAGAAGAACATTTGTGAGACGCAGAAAAAATGTAAAGATGCTGGAGGAGTGCATGACGCCATCTGTTAAGCATGGTGGAGGCAATGTGATGGTCTGGGGGTGCTTTGGTGGTGGTAAAGTAGGTGTTTTGTAAAGGGGAAAAGGGTTCTTGAAGAAGGAAAGCTATCACTCCATTTTGCAACGCCATGCCATATCCTGTGGACGGCGCTTAGTTGGAGCACAGTCACCGGATATCAACACTATTGAGCTGTTGTGAGAGCAGCTTGACCGTATGGTATGGTACGTAAGAAGTGCCCATCAACCAGAGGTGCTTCAGGAAGCACGGGGTGAAATCTCTTCAGATTGCCTCAACAAATTGACAACTAGAATGCCAAAGGTCTGCAAGGCTGTAATTGCTGCAAATGGAGGGTTCTTTGATGAATGCAAAGAACACCATTATTATTTCAACGAAACATCATTATCTATAACCTTGTCAACATCTTGACTATATTTCCTATTCATTTTGCAACTCATTTCATGTATGTTTTCATGGAAAATAAGGACATTTCTAAGTGACCCCAAACGTTTAAACGGTAGTGTTTTTAGGGTAGGGTTTTTCTTTATTTTTTACTATTTTCTACATTGTAGAATAATCGTGAAGACATCAAAACTATGAAATAACACATATGGAATAAATGTAGTAACCAAAAAAGTGTTAAACAAATTCAAAAAGCATTTTATATTTGAGATTCTTCAAAGTAGCCACCCTTGGCCTTAATTACAGCTTCGCACACTCTTGACATTCTCTCACAACCAGCTACATGAGGTAGTCACCTGGAATGCATTTCAATGAAAAGGTGTGCCTTGTTAAAAGTTCATTTGTGGAATTTCTTTCCTTCTTAGCATGTTTGAGACAAGCAGTTGTGTTGTGACAAGGTAGGGGTGGTACACAGATGATAGCCCTATTTGGTAAATAAATTGCTCAAATAAGCAAAGAGAAAAGACATGAAGGTCAGTCAATCCGGGAACATTTCAAGAACTTTTAAAGTTTCTTCAAGTGCTGTCGCAAAAACCATCAGCACTATGATGAAACTGGCTCTCACAAGGACCGCCACAGGAAAGGAAGACCCAGAGTTACCTCTGCTGCAGAGGATAAGTTAGAGTTAACTGCACCTCAGATTGCAGCCCACAAAAAAATGCTTCACAGAGTTAAAGTAACAGACACATCTCAACATCAACTGTTCAGAGGAGACTGCGTAAATCAGGCCTTCATGGTCGAATTGCTGCAAAGAAACACCTACTAAAGGACACCAATAATAAGAAGAGACGTGCTTGTGCCAAGAAACACGAACAATGGACAATAGACTGGTGGTAATCGGTCCTTTGGTCTGATGAGTCCAAATGTGACATTTTTGGTTCCAACCGCCGTGTCTTTGTGAGACGCAGAGTAGGTGAACATATGATCTCCACATGTGTGATTCCCACCGTGAAGCATGGAGGAGGTGGCGTGATGGTGCTTTGCTGGTGACACTGCCTGCGATTTATTTAAAATTCAAGGCACCGTTAACCAGCATGGCTACCACAGCATTCTGCAGCGATACACCATCCAATCTGGTTTGCTCTTAGTGGGACTATCATTTGTTTTTCAACAGGACAATGACCCAACACACCTCCAGGTGGGGTAAGGGATATTGACCAAGGAGAGTGATGGTGTATTGCATCAGATGACCTGGCCTCCACAATCACCAATCTCAACCCAATTGAGATGGTTTGGGATGACTTGGACCTCAGAGTGAAGGAAAAGCAGCCAACAAGTGTTCAGCATATGTGGAAACTCCTTCAAGACTGTTGGAAAAGCATTCCTCATGGAGCTGGTTGAGAGAATGCCAAGACTGTACACAGCTGTCATCAAGGCAAAGGGTGGCTACTTTGAAGAATCTCAAATACAAAACATATGTCCCTAAAGGGTTCATCTTGTTGTTCATCTCACTGTTTTCTTCCCATTCACATCAACATATTATCTTTGGGCTGAACGGACAACTGAAGGCAGGGGGTGACATTCAAGACCACCGTGTTCCCTTAATCCATGTCTTGTTCTTTAGAGACTCTTGACAGCCGGACATTTATTAGTTCTCCCATTCTCCTTGTTAAAACACACGGAGGGGAGATTTTATTCATGTCTGCAACAGTAACTCCAGAATCCCAGTGGCAGGAGAAGAAGAGTTGTGGCCTCAGCCCTGGAAGTGTGAAGCGTGTGTGTGAGAGAGAGCGAGAGAGAGAGAGAGAGAGGCAGGACTGTTGGCTCCTTTTATTTGGTTCAGGATATATATTTGTCCATTGAAAGCGAGGGGCAAATGGAAGAGAGCTGGATTATTCCACTGAACGGGGTCAGTGCTGCAGAGCATCTCCGTTGTCGTTCTGAGAGAGAGTGACAGAGAGAGACTTTGTTGACTACATGCAAATCCAAACGCTCTTGGATTCGATTGAAGTGTGCTCTAAGTCATCGATCCGTAGCATTCTGAGAACATTACCTGCATCAGATGATTTACCTCTACTCCGTTAAATACTGTCAGTTCAGGCATGGCAAGAGACTGAAAAACACAAGAAGCACTTTAGCCACAGAAAGCACACACTCGTGCAGACGCGCGCGCGCACGCACACACACACCACACTCACCACGCCCTCATGCTGGCGTCTCCCCCGGGTCCGCAAGATGACAACACCCAAAAGGAGGATATTAGCTATCAGAGAGATAGCTAACAATGTACTGACTGATATGACCTTCCCTAGGAGAGAACACAGAGGAGAGAGATGAGTATACAGTATCTATCTATTTATAGTATCTTAGTATGTACAGTGCATTCGGAAAGTATTCAGACCCTTTGCTATGAGACTCGTATTTGAGCTCCGGTACATCCTGTTTCCATTGATCATCCTTAAGATGTTTATACAACTTGATTGGAGTCCACCTGTGGAAAATTCAATTGATTGGACATCATTTGGAAAGGCACACACCTGTCTATATAAGGTTCCACAGTTGACAGTGCATGTCAGAGCAAAAACCCAGCCATGAGGTCAAAGAAATTGCCCATAGAGCTCCGAAACAGGATTGTGTCGAGGCACAGATCTGGGGAAGGGTACCAAAACATTTCTGCATCATTGAAGGTGTCCAATAACACAGTTGCCTCCATCATTCTTAAACGGAAGAAGTTTGGAACCACCAAGACTCTTCCTAGAGCTGGCTGCTTGGCCAAAATGAGCAATCGGGGGAGAAGGGCCTTGATCAGCGAGGTGACCAAGAACCCGATGGTCACTCTGACAGAGCTCCAGGGTTCCTCTGTGGAGATGGGAGAACCTTCCAGATGGACAACCATCTCTGCAGCACTCCACCAATCAGGCCTATATGGCAGTGGCCAGATGGAAGCCACTCCTCAGCTAATGGCACATGACAGCCTGCTTGGAGTTTGCCAAAAGGCACCTAAAGACTCTCAGACCATGAGGAACAAGATTCTCTGGTTTGATGAAACTAAGATTGAAATCTTTGGCCTGAATGCGCCACATCTGGAGGAAACCTGGCAACAACATTTTGCACACCCAATTTTTCAGTTTTTGATTTGTTAAAAAAGTTTGAAATATCCAATAAATGTCGTTCCACTTCATGATTGTGTCCCACTTATTGTTGATTCTTCACAAAAAAATACAGTTTTATATCTTTATGTTTGAAGCCTGAAATGTGGCAAAAGGTTGCAAAGTTCAAGGGGGCCGAATACTTTCGCAAGGCACTGTATCTACAATATCTATCTCCAGTATCTTAGTATCTATCTACAGTATCTTAGTATCTATCTATAGTATCTTAGTATATATCTACAGTATCTACCTATAGTATCTTAGTATCTATCTACAGTATCTTGGTATCCATCTACAGTATCTATCTATAATATCTTAGTATATATCTACAGTATCTATCTATAGTATCTTAGTATCCATCTACATTATCCATCTACAGTATCTTAGTTTCTATCTACAGTATCTATCTATAGTATCTTAGTATATATCTACATTGTCTATCTACAGTATCTTAGTATCTATCTACAGTATCTTAGTATCTATATATAGTATCTTTGTATATATTGACAGTATCTATCTATAGTATCTTAGTAGCTATCTATAGTATCTTAGTATCTATCTATAGTAGCTCAGTATCTATCTACAGTATCTTAGTATCTATCTATAGTATCTATCTATAGTATCTTAGTATCTATCTATAGTATCTACAGTATCTATCTATAGTATCTACAGTATATATCTACAGAATCTTAGTATCTATCTGCAGAATCTTAGTATCTATCAACAGTATCTATCTATAGTACCTTAGTATATATCTACAGTATCTATCTACAGTATCTATCTACTGTATCTCGGTATCTATCTACAGTATATCTCATTAGATCTACACTATATATATATACAAAAGTAGGTGGCTGACTGGGAGCATGTCCCCGCAGCAATGTTCCATAGCAGCAGGGGGGGGGGGTCCACATACTTTTGGTAATGTAACGTATCTATAAACAAGGCTAAAACACTTACTTTGTAATTGCTGCTCTTGTGACTCTAGAAAGAAAGGAAAGCGATAATATCATGTCATAATGCACCACATTATTCATTTGGATTCAAAATCTGAGAAGTAGTAAGCGGAGGTTTTAACTTGGCTGGCACAAGGTCAGACATTCTTCACACTAACTGAGCTCAATTAATCATTAAAGGATTAAGCAAACGTTGCAAAGTGTCCTACCCATGTTGCTGTTTGATATTGTTGACGAGGTTAATGATGACGGTGGTGGTGGTGTTGTCGATGATGACGTTTTGGGCGGGATCGACGATGTTTCTAAAACAAATGTCCGAAAAAAGATTGACTTTCATCTAAAAAATTAATTTATCAACATTATTAATTCAGATTTTTAATTAAAAAAAGGTACATCATTGTATGACAAAATAGAGAGAGATGCTTACTGTAATTTATGGTGGGTAACGTGGTTGTATATATTGTTGGAGTTTTTGTATCTAAAAAGATGTACAGAAAAAGGTTTGTATATTGAAATAAAAACAAACGCATGCAACAATTTTCATTGACTTTAATGAGTTACAGTTCAAACGAGGAAATCAGCCAATTGAAATAAATTTGTTAAGCCCTGATCTATAGATTTCACAACTGGTCGCCATGGTATGTCTATGCATTCTAATTGCCATCGATAAAAATGCAATTGTGTTCATTGTCCATAGCTTATGCCTGCCTATACCATAACCCCACACGATGCCATACACGTGTCTGCGGTTGTGAAGCCGGTTGGATATACTGTCAAATTCTCTGAAACGACATTGGAAGCGACTTATGGTAGAGAAATGGACATTCAATTCACTGGCAAAAGCTCTGGTGGAGTCAGCAGGCCAACTGCACGCTCCCTCAAAACTTGAGACATCTTTGGCATTGTGTTGTACGACAAAACTGCACATTTTATTTCAGCTCATGAAACATGGGACCAACACTTGGCATGTTGCGTTTATATTCTGGTTTAGTGAAGTTATTCCCTTGGAGAATGAGATCAGACTTAGCAGGAAATATCAAACAATTGACCTCCACACACACGCACACACACACCCCAATGTCCTCAGATTCCATACCCATTGCTTCCATACACACACACACACCACACACCACACACACACACACACACACACACACACACACACACACACACACACACACACACACACACACACACACACACACACACACACACACACACAATGACAGTACACACACATAGTGGCGGGCCCTCTGGCCACAGAAGCAGTGAAGAATTCCCAGCCCAGCCAAGAGAATACTGTAACTAACCAGAGAGAGAGCGATGTATGTGACAGGATGAGGATGGCATGATGGTTAACATTACAGTTCTTTGATAATGTTTGGCCCCTGGACGTCACACACACCCACCCATTGCTTCCATACACACACACACAATGACAGAACACACACATAGTGGCGGGCCCTCGCCATGAAAACAGTGAAGAATTCCCAGCCCAGCCAAGAGAATACTGTAACTAACCAGAGAGAGCGAGACAGAGAGAGAGCTAAGAGAGAGAGAGAGTGAGAGAGACAGCAGGAAGACAGATAGACAGAAAGAGAGCAGACAGACAGAGAGAGAAAGAGATAGCAGGCAGACAGAGAGACACAGTGAGCATAGCCTTGCTATTGAGAAAGGCCGCTTTAGGCAGACCTGGCTCTCAAGAGAAGACACGCTATTTGCAAACTGCCCAACAAAATGTGGTAACTGAGCTGCACTTCCTAACCTCCTGCCTAATGTAGGACCATAATAGAGACACATATTTCCCTCAGATTACACAGGTCCACAAAGAATTTGAAACCCGATGTTGATAAACTCCCAAATCTACTGGGTGATATACCACAGTTTGCCATCACAGCAGCAAGATGTGTGACCTATTGCCACAAGAAAAGGTCAACCAGTGAAGAACAAACATCATTGTAAATACAACCCATATTTCTGCTTATTTTTCCCCCTTTTGTACTTCAACCATTTGTACATCGTTACAACGCTGTATATATACATAATATGACAGTAATGTCTTTATTCTGCTGTCTTTATTCTGCTGGGTCTGCTGTCCGGACCTCTGGCAGTCTCTATGGGGGTGCCACAGGGTTCAATTCTTGGACCGACTCTCTTCTCTGTATACATCAATGAGGTCGCTCTTGCTGCTGGTGAGTCTCTGATCCACCTCTACGCAGACGACACCATTCTGTATACTTCCGGCCCTTCTTTGGACACTGTGTTAACAACCCTCCAGGCAAGCTTCAATGCCATACAACTCTCCTTCCGTGGCCTCCAATTGCTCTTAAATACAAGTAAAACTAAATGCATGCTCTTCAACCGATCGCTACCTGCACCTACCCGCCTGTCCAACATCACTACTCTGGACGGCTCTGACTTAGAATACGTGGACAACTACAAATACTTAGGTGTCTGGTTAGACTGTAAACTCTCCTTCCAGACCCATATCAAACATCTCCAATCCAAAGTTAAATCTAGAATTGGCTTCCTATTTCGCAACAAAGCATCCTTCACTCATGCTGCCAAACATACCCTTGTAAAACTGACCATCCTACCAATCCTCGACTTTGGCGATGTCATTTACAAAATAGCCTCCAATACCCTACTCAACAAATTGAATGCAGTATATCACAGTACAATCCGTTTTGTCACCAAAGCCCCATATACTACCCACCATTGCGACCTGTACGCTCTCGATGGATGGCCCTCGCTTCATACTCGTCGCCAAACCCACTGGCTCAATGTCATCTACAAGACCCTGCTAGGTAAAGTCCCCCCTTATCTCAGCTCGCTGGTCACCATAGCATCTCCCACCTGTAGCACACGCTCCAGCAGGTATATCTCTCTCGTCACCCCCAAAACCAATTCTTTCTTTGGCCGCCTCTCCTTCCAGTTCTCTGCTGCCAATGACTGGAACGAACTACAAAAATCTCTGAAACTGGAAACACTTATCTCCCTCACTAGCTTTAAGCACCAACTGTCAGAGCAGCTCACAGATTACTGCACCTGTACATAGCCCACCTATAATTTAGCCCAAACAACTACCTCTTTCCCAACTGTATTTAATTTATTTATTTATTTTGCTCCTTTGCACCCCATTATTTTTATTTCTACTTTGCACATTCTTCCATTGCAAAACTACCATTCCAGTGTTTTACTTACTATATTGTATTTACTTTGCCACCATGGACTTTTTTGCCTTTACCTCCCTTCTCACCTCATTTGCTCACATTGTATATAGACTTGTTTATACTGTATTATTGACTGTATGTTTGTTTTACTCCATGTGTAACTCTGTGTCGTTGTATCTGTCGAACTGCTTTGCTTTATCTTGGCCAGGTCGCAATTGTAAATGAGAACTTGTTCTCAACTTGCCTACCTGGTTAAATAAAGGTGAAATAAAAGAAATAAATACAAATAATTTTGGAACTTCTGTGTGTAATGTTCACTGTTCATTTTTATTGTTTATTTCACTTTTGTATATTATCTACTTCACTTGCTTTGGCAATGTTAACATATGTTTCACATGCAGAGAGAGAGAGAGGGGACACACACCCCAATGTCCACAGATTCCATACACACACACAATGACAGTACACACACATAGTGGCGGGCCTTCTGGCCATGGAAGCAGTGAAGAATTCCCAGCCCAGCCAAGAGAATACTGTAACTAACCAGAGAGAGAGCGATGTATGTGACAGGATGAGGATGGCATGATGGTTAACATTACAGTTCTTTGATAATGTTTGGCCCCTGGACGTCACACACACCCACCCATTGCTTCCATACACACACACAATGACAGAACACACACATAGTGGCGGGCCCTCGCCATGAAAACAGTGAAGAATTCCCAGCCCAGCCAAGAGAATACTGTAACTAACCAGAGAGAGCGAGACAGAGAGAGAGCTAAGAGAGAGAGAGCGAGAGAGACAGCAGGAAGACAGACAGACAGAAAGAGAGCAGACAGACAAAGAGAGAAAGAGATAGCAGGCAGACAGAGAGACACAGTGAGCATAGCCTTGCTATTGAGAAAGGCCGCTTTAGGCAGACCTGGCTCTCAAGAGAAGACAGGCTATTTGCAAACTGCCCAACAAAATGTGGTAACTGAGCTGCACTTCCTAACCTCCTACCTAATGTAGGACCATAATAGAGACACATATTTCCCTCAGATTACACAGGTCCACAAAGAATTCGAAACCCGATGTTGATAAACTCCCAAATCTACTGGGTGAAATACCACAGTTTGCCGTCACAGCAGCAAGATGTGTGACCTGTTGCCACAAGAAAAGGTCAATCAGTGAAGAACAAACATCATTGTAAATACAACCCATATTTATGCTTATTTTTCACCCTTTTGTACTTCAACCATTTGCACATCGTTACAACGCTGTATATATACATAATATGACATTTGTAATGTCTTTATTCTTTTGGAACTTCTGTGTGTAATGTTTACTGTTCATTCTTAAGGTTTTATTTCACTTTTGTATATTTTGTATACTTCACCTGCTTTGGCAATGTTAACATATGTTTCCCATGCAGAGAGAGAGAGAGGGGACAATATGAGGATGTCATTATGGTTAACAATACAGTCCTTTGATAATGTGTGGCCCCTGGTCGTCACACACACCCCAATGTCCACAGATTCCATACACACACACAATGACAGTACACACACATAGTGGCAGGCCCTCTGGCCATGGAAGCAGTGAAGAATTCCCAGCCCAGCCAAGAGAATACTGTAACTAACCAGAGAGAGAGCGAGAGAGAGAGAAAGAGAGAAAGCAAGAGAGCGAGAGAGAGAGAGAGAGAGAGACATAGAGAGCAGGCAGACAGAGAGAACAGAGCAATGGACACCCTTTGCTGAGACCAGTGAGACACCCTCCCAGACCTGCAAGACCCCCTCCTGAAGGACCTGCACCAAGATAACCCACGCCAAGAGGACCTACACCCAGACCACAGCATCACCAGCCATACCCCAACCAGCTAAGACAACATCCTATATAGGCCCCCCCATATCAGACCTATAACCCTTCTGCCCACACGATGCCCCCCTCTCCTGCGACACGGACCTCAACATGACAGCAGGACATATGCCTAGGCCGTGATCAGAGCAACAGGCCCAACCCCCACTATTACACCCACGCAAGCCCCATCATGTGACCTTAGAGGTATGTAATCAGATGCTCAACATGCTCTGCTCACAGCTACTGTGATGGTCCAGGCCTAAACCACACAACAACAACACTAGACACTATGGAACACAAAGATTTTACCATCTCATCCTGGAATATACAAGGTCTGAGGTCATCTGCCTTTGGCCTAAAGAGCAGGAACTCAGACTTCAAAGAAATTGGAAATACAGACATTGTCATCTTATAAGACACATGGTAAAAAGGAGATGGACCCACTGGTTGCCCTCCAGGTTACAGAGAGCTGGTTGTCCCATCCACCAAACAACCAGGTGTGGAACAGGGAAGAGACTCAGGGGGTAGGCTAATTTGGTATAGAGCAGACCTAACCCACTCTATTAAATGAGTCAAATCAGGAACATTTTACATCTGGCTAGAAATGAATAAGGAACTGATCTCAACAGAGAAAATGTGTAATGTGTGCTACCAATATCCCCCCAGTAGAATCCCCATACTTTACCAATGACAGCTTCTCCATCCCAGAGGGGAGATCAACAATTTCCAGGCACAGGGAGATGCACTAGTCTGTGGCGACCTAAATGCCAGAACTGGACAATAACTAACACCCTCAGCACACAGGGGGACATGGGTATGTACATAGTCAGTGGTAGGCTTCTAGGGGACTCCTATGGTAGGTGCACATCTAGCTGGCAGTAGTACTGTAGACGACTTTATCACTGACCTCAACCCAGAGTCTCTCAGAGCGTTCACAGTCAGTCCACTAACACGCTTATCAGATCACAGCAAAATCACACTCTACTTGAATAGAGCTTTGCTCAATCATGAGGAATCAAAGCCAAAGGAGCTGAATAATATTAACAAATGTTATAGATGGAAGGAAAGTAGTGTGGAAATCTACCAAAAAACAATTGGGCAACAACAAATTCAATCCCTTCTAGACAATTTCCTGGACAGGTAATGAGTGGAGAACAGGAGGGCTTCTTAAAGAAAAACTAACAGGTCTGTGAGAGCCGGAATTCTTACTGGTTGGTAGGTGATCAAATACTTATGCCATGCAATAAAATGCATATTAATGACTTAAAAATCATACAATGTGATTTTCTGGATGTTTGTTTTAGATTCCGTCTATCACAGTTGAAGTGTACCTATGATAAAAATTACAGAACTCTATATGCTTTGTAAGTAGGAAAACTTGTAAAATCGGCAGTGTATCAAATACTTGTTCTCCCCACTGTATATATCAACAAATTGGCGATGGCACAGAACAGTCTGCCGCACCCTACTAGAATCTGAAGTCAAATGTCTACTGTTTGCTGATGATCTGGTGATGCTGTCACCAACAAGGAGCGCCTAAAGCAGCACCTAGTTCTTCTGTACAGATTCTGCCAGACCTGGGCCCTGACAGTAAATCCCAGTAAGACCAAAATAATGGGGTTCCAAAAAAGGTCCAGTTGCCAGGACCACAAATACAAATTCCATATAGACACCTCCCTAGAACACACAAAAAGTCTGAAGATGTCATGATGGTTAACAATATACAGTCCTTTGATAATGTTTGGCCCCTGAGAGGGATAGAAAGCAGTTGCTTTGCAAGGTATCTCTACCTGAAAATACATGATCTAAGTGGTTGATAGTTGGTATTCAGCAATCATAAAAGCCTGCCTTATTCATTTTAAAGAACTATTAAAATTGTGATATTTATCAGACAGCATAGGCAGCAGCTCTATAGAGATGAGATGATGACTTGGATTGAAGTAATAAAGACATCAAATATTTTATTAAAGTAATGTGAATAAATTATGGATAATAAGTGATAAGCAATAATGGGTCGTCACTACCATCATGGGACTTTTATGAATTGTTTAATTCTGTGTTGTTACAGCATTTAACCCACATAACGCATGTGCATCTAATGTCTAAAAATAAAATTGAAACCACCCAAAAACGTGATTCTTTTTTAATAATTGAACTGAAACTGACCTCAAAAAGCCATAATCACGGGGCCTCCCCAGTGGCACAGCAGTCTAAGACACTGCATCGCAGTGCTAGCGGTGTCAATGCAGACCCTGGTTCGATCCCAGGCTGTGTGGCAGCCGGACGCGACCGGGAGACCCATGAGGAGGTTCACAATTGGCCCGTTGTCGTTCGGGTTAGGGGAGGGTTTGGCCGGCCGGGATGTCCTTGTCCATTCGTGTTCTAGCGACTCCTGTGGCGGGCCGGGCAGATGCACGCTGACACGGTCGCCAGTTGTACGGTGTGTTTCCTCCGACACGTTGGTGCGGCTGGCTTCCGGGTTAAGCGACCAGTGTGTCAAGTGGCTTGGTAGGTTCGTGTTTCGGAGAGACGCATGGCTCTCGACCTTCGCCTCTCCCGAGTCCGTACGGGAGTTGCAGCAATGTCACAAGACTATATTGGATATCACAAAATTGGGGGTAAAAAGTACCAAAAAACGAAGAATCGCTCGGCACTGATGGTTGATAAGCAACTGCTTGTTAGAGTAAGGGTTGCATCTAGGATTAGTTGAAATGTTATTGATCGTCTGTAGAGCATCTATAGATGGACAATCCAAATGAAGTGCTACCACACACACACACTTACCAAGTGTAGTTGCTTTTTGGCATCTCACTGCATCAACTAGAGAGGAAAAGAGAGAGATGAAGAACAATGGGTTAAAACGACTAGTTATTTCCCACACGTATGTACAGAAGGCACACACACATGCATACGTACGCATGGACACAAGCACACACACTTAACCGGTGTAGTTGCTTTTGGCCATCTATCTGCATCACACAGAGAAGGAAAGGTAAAAACATCCCTCTTTTTAATAAGAATATTTCACACACACACACGCATGCACACACACGCACGCACACACACGCGCACGCACGCATGCGCACGCACACACACACACACGCACGCGCACACACACACACGCACACACAAATGCTTACCAAAAACATCAGCACATTCTGTAAACAAAACACAGGGCATATAGTAAGAAGGGAGATGCGTTAATATACAACATACAGTGCCTTCGGAAAGTATTCAAACCCCTTGACGTTTTCCACATTGTGTTAGGTTACAGCATTATTCTAACATGGATTAAATTGTTTTTTTTCCCCCCTCATCAATCTACACACAATACCCCATAACGACAAAGCAAAAACATGTTTTTAGAAATGTTTGCTAATTTATATATGTATAAACATATAAATAAGCATTTAGACCCTTTACTCAGATGCATATTGGGCAGCGATGACCACCTTGAGTCTTCCTGAGTTTCTCCCATTCTTCTCTGCAGATCCTCTAAAGCTCTGTCAGGTTGGATGGGGAGCGTCGCTGCACAGCTAACTTCAAGTCTTTCCAGAGATGTTCGATCGGGTCCAAGTCCGGGCTCTGGCTGGGCCACTCTAGGACATTCAAAGACTTGTCCTGAAGCTACTCCTGCATTGTCTTGGCTGTGTGCTTAGGGTCGTTGTCCTGTTGGAAGGTGAACCTTCGCCTAGTCTGAGGACCTGAGTGCTCTGGAGCAGGTTTTCATCAAGGATCTCTCTGTACTTTGCTCCGTTAATCTTTGCCTCAATCCTGACTAGTGTCCCAGTCCCTGCCGCTGACAAACTTTCCCACAGCATGATGCTGATACCATCATGTTTCAGCGTAGGGATGATGCCAGGTTTCCTCCAGATGTGAGGCTTGGCATTCAGGCCAAAGATTTCAATCTTGGTTTCATCAGACCAGAGAATCTTGTTTCTCATGGTCTGAGAGTCTTTGGGTTCCATTGGGTTCTTGGTCACCTCGCTGACCAAGGCCCTTCTCCCCCGATTGCTCAGTTTGGCCGGGCAGCCAGCTCTAGGAAGAGTCTTGGTGGTTCCAAACTTCTTCCATTTAAGAATGATGGAGGCCTCTGTGTTCTTGGGGACCTTCAATGCTACAGAAATGTTTTGGTACCCTTCCCCAATCCTGTCTCGGAGCTCTACGGACAATTCCTTCAACCTCATAGCTTGGTTTTTGCTCTGACACGCACTGTCAACTGTGGGACCTTATATAGACAGGTGTGTGCCTTTCCAAATCATATCCAATCAATTGAATTTACCACAGGTTGATTCCAATCCAGTTGTAGAAACAATGTCGAGTCTCATAGCAAAGGATCTGACCACTGATGTAAATAAGGTATTTCTCTGTTTAAAAAATTTGACATTTGCAAAAGAAAATCAAAACCTGTTTTCGCTTAGTCATTATGGGGTATTGTGTGTAGATTTCTGAGGATTTAATCCATTTTAGAAAAAGGCTCTAACGTAAGAAAATGTGGAAAAAAAATCAAGGGGTTTGAATACTTTCCGAAGGCACTATTATCGATGTACTTCATGTAATATTATGATTTTATGCACTGGAGGTCATGGAACCAAAGGTATTTTAAACATACCGTCCTCTTGTTCTTGTGACAAATTATATTTCTGATTGAATGCATCTTCAACCAGACACTTGAAGCTTTTCAAACTGACCAACTCCACGTCAGCTAGACTGTATGTGACATCGGAGACACACTCAGGTTCCTGTTATACAGGGGGAGGAAGAAGAAGAGGCTCAGTACTGGAGGAAGACACACACACACACACACACAGTAGAACCAATGCACATGCATGTGCGCACGCACACACACACACACACACACACACACACACACACACACACACACACACACACACACACACACACACACACACACACACACACACACACACACACACACACACACACACACACACACACAGGCATAGCCCTACCTTCCCATGCAGACAGGTCAGTAAGTAACATACAGTAGAATTTGTTTTGTCTTCAGTGTAATCTTTGCATTCAAAGTCCTTCTTACAGTTCTCCCCATAGAACCTGCTAAGGGCTTTTGCAACAAATCGTTCCTGTAGTAAACATGTGGAAATGACAGCAATTAAGTTTCTAATCCTTTACGGCCAAAACATAGCTTGAGATAAGCTTGCATAAATAACATTGACCGTTTCATAACATTTTGCATGTATGTCAATGGATCCAAGTTCAATTTACACTTGCAGATTTCAAGTTAGGAGTCACAGGCTTTACAGATAGAATGTACAGAAATGGAATGGAAAAGCCATACCTCACTTTTGTTCACTCTGAACAAATAGCCCTTTGGCAGACGTTCTACCTTGAAGGGAAAAAGGCAACCAGTTACTTAAAGATTCAACATCATATTATGGGTTGGCAGTGTAGCCTAGTGGTTAGAGAGTTGGACTAGTAAACCGCAAGATCGGTACAAATCTCTCGTTCTGCCTCTGAACAAGGCAGTTAACCCACTGTTCCTCGGCCGTCATTGAAAATAAGAATTTGTTCTTTAACTGACTTGCCTAGTTAAATAAAGGTTAATTTTTTTTTTTTTTTTTAAAGTATGAAAATGCACCAAAAGGTTAGAAGAATTGTGATGAGTAACTAGTGACTATCATTTACCATTTCTGTCAGAAGTTCGTTATGCATGCAGTCATTCGCTTTACACAGACAGGCTCTCCACAGGCACACCTGCTGAGGAGAGAGAGAGTAGAGGATCAAAGCAGAGGAGAGGAAAGGAGGGAATCAGTCGAGTACACTATGTATCTGTTAATAACCTGAAGAGTGCAATGTGCATATGGTTAAATAATCATGCAATAATAGTCCATACCTAATTGAATTATATGCAATTTCACTACAACCACATCAGACAGAATTCAAACTTGGTTTCATTCATAAACAACGTGCACGTAAGTAGTAGGAGCTGTGTGTGTTTCAGGGCTGCGGTTAAACCTTTTCCAGTCAATTCAGGGTATCAAAGATTCACGGCCCACTGTTTTATATGATAAAGTGAGCGAAACCCAGATGGGTACTGGTATCTCCAGCTGCAGGTGTGCCTGTCAGTGCTGTGAGAGCTTGAATAGTGTCGGTGAGAAATGACGAGGCAATATAGAGTCTAGAACTCACAAAGAGACAAGCTCTGATGATCCATGCCAAGTCACTTGTCATGTTGCCTTGGTAACCATTAGGATTCCCCCTGGGCAGAAAGAGATGGGGGGGGTGGGAGGGGGGGGGGACAGAGAGAGTAAATAAATATTCTTCCTTCAACAATTCTCCCTGCAAAATCTCCTCAACTTTCAGTTAGTACTGCTTTATCATGACAGAAACATTCCTGACAGACCATTCTTTGCCTGACCACCATTTGAGGGACAGAATGTTTTTCAAGCTTCACTTCCATCCTTTGTGTGTGTCATCAGTGTGATTGTCTATGCTGTTAAGCACATTTCATATGTTGTATTGGTCATTATCAAATACTGTAGATATTTCAGGATATTTCAGGAGGTAGGATCGGTTTACTGGTGGCATAACAGTAGGAATGTATTTATCTAACTTTTAATGTGTAACCAAGCAGTTAATATCCTACCAGCTGAACATAACATATAGTCATGACCAGTGGTGGAACAAGTACACAATAAGTCATACTTGAGTGAAATTATAGATCATAATGGTGGAAATTACAACATTATGTTGTTCACATGACTTTATATTAGAATGTATTCTTGTATTAGTACTTTCACAGTCTGGCTGTTCATCTGAGAGGAGCCTCTGATGCTTAACGCTGGCAATTGATTTCCGATGCCTTGGTGATAACACCTAGACTGCATAGTGTCTGTGTGAAATGCTGGCCTGTTTGCCAGGGCCAAGTACCCCTCCCTGCAGTGTATTTCTCCCACATCGCAGATGAACACTGGACTATGTTACATTAGTATGTCTGTATAAACAATAACCTAGAGACAGAAACCTGGTGCAATGTAAATCTTACTGTCTGTTGCTTGATATCACAATGTACCTGTGTATAATTCTACACTATCTGTTATTTGTCATGAATATTCAAGAGGATGCACTTTGCTATAAAGTGCAGTAACCCAAATCTGCTCATTGGGCTCTCAACAATTACCGATGGGTGGTCGCTGTTCAGCTCTGTGATTGCAATTCTTAATCGATAATAAAGTTGGATTGATTTGAAGAAATCTAAAAGTCTCTCTCCTTTGAATCCGAAATATTCCACAACAATAAATGTATAGACCGTTACTCAAGTAAAAGTGAAAGTCAGCCAGTAAAATTACGACTAGATTAAAAGTCTAAAAGTATTTGGTTTTAAATATAGTTAAGTATCAAAAGTAAATGTAATTTGCAAATGACATGTAATTAAGCAAAGATGGCACCATTGTTCTGGTTTTAAAATGTCCAGATAGCCAGGGACACACTCCAACACTCAGAGAGTATTTACAAAATATACATTTGTCTTTAGTGAGTCCACCAGGCCAGAGGCAGTAGGGATGACCACATGTTCTCTTGATAAGTGTGTAAATTAGACCTTTTTCCCATCCTGCAAAGCATTCAAAATGTAATGAGTACTTTGAAAGTACAATATTTTCTTTAGGAATGTAGTAAAAGTTATCAAAAACATAAATAGTAAAGTAAAGTACAAATACTCAAAAAAAAATACATAAGTAGTACTTTCAAGTATTTTTACTTAAAGTACTTTACACCACTTTGTATGACAAAGTTGTCTTGAAGACCAAACTCAGGATCATATACTGTACATCACTGTCACAAGGCACTATTCCTTGTAAGATCAATTGACTAATGTTATGACCTGTTTTACTCAAGAGAGGGGAAAGTAATGTATCTGTATTTAAACTAAGAGATCCATTGGTTGCTAAATATAATATTTTACACTTAGTCTTCGTCGTCACTCAGGGGAACAGCTTTGGTGACCGTCGCAACACGCATGCTCTACCCAAGTCTGTAGCCTGTAAACAACAGCCAAGTCCAGGATTAAATCCCATTATGCTTTTCATGCTAAACACCTTTTAAAGGCAACGTTCTCAAGCTCATGGGAAAGGGTCAAGGCATCAGAGAAAAGAAAGGCCCTGAAAAAGGTCACCAAGTTCCAAAGGTCGTTAAAATGGACCTGTGTCACCTAGGGGGTTGAATCAACATAGGAAACTAATTAGACTTGCAAAAATTAATCAACGTACGGTGCATTTTGACTTTTTTTGGGGGGGCCCAACTTTTACCCTAAATCCAATGACATGGTGACATTTGTTTTGTTGATGTCACCCTGAATTCCCATTAGTTGACAACTCAGCCAAATGTGAATCCAACCTAGACGTTGAACTGACGTCTGTGCTCAGTGGTTACCGGGATTATGCCAAACAGCTGCTGATACACTTACAGTATACAAAGTACATGTTCTCACTCACTTGGCAGATGTTGTATTTCACAACTACACACTCGATGAGCTTAACCGAGTTTGAGTTTGAGAACCAGCTTCAGTGGCTTAAACGTGCCAGCAAAAGCCCACGCTGTGACTGTCTTAATAAAGCCAAGGCGAAACGTACCGCCAAGAACATCCAATCGTATATACAGTATAGTTTAGCACGTGAGGTGGTAGCGTCCTCTGTCGTGGACAAACGTGCCTTTTGTCTAAGAAATAAGAGACGATGGAAACCTGGCCTGTGAGGCATATTTTTAATATATTTAATTCACCATACTCAAACCGACAACTTCTTCATTTTCCCCCACGTGCCCCCAAAAAGACTTCCACATCGCAAGTAGCTCAAATATCCACTAAATAACAAATATTTCTCCCGAGGACCTCATCAGCAAGGCTGTGTCTGCCTTAACATAGGCTGCAAAGTGATCCCCCTGTTGTACAGCTTTGCCAAGTAAGACCAGATCTATTGGAGTAGTTTGGTTTGCAATTATGGCTTATAGTATATTGTCTAACAATGTCTATTCCCCCAGGTTTTAATCTCAGAGGACGTGGGCCAGAGCAGTGTGGATGGCAAATGAGAAGGAAGTACGTGTTAATCCAGAGTACTGGATCGAAGACCAAACAGACATCCGGTACATCGCAGATGCATTACACTTAGTAAAAACAACTGCAGGTTGTCAAAAATTACTGTTAAATTATTCAAACCCTCACCCCACCATTCAGAAATCAACATAGCAATGTGAAGATGTTGAAATCACAGAAGCCAGTGAAATAGAGGAGATTTTCGAAGAGAAACCGAAAGAATGTAGAACTGGTACATTTAAACACACATTGACAGTTTGTGCACATTCAATTTACTTGGCACAGGTTTTTTATTTCTGTATATGGTCGTGTGTTTTAGAATCGCATGAGGAATGTAATCTGACACCTCTAGCCACTACAGCCCCCAAGTTCTGAAGTTATGTTGGCCTGCAGTGCTGATAATTACGTCGACCCCATAGCCAGTGAACAACCTCCTTGCCTTTTGATAGACTGGGAGGAACTTGCACCGTATTACTTCAGCTGATCTGTTCAAATCTACAAGCGTGTGCGGGTAGCGGGAAGGTAGCCTCAACCCAGACAGAATCCCTCCATGTTTCACCATTGTTGGACTAGTGAAACAAACATGAAACTGAGCTGAAATCCTTCTGGATTTCCAGGCTAGGGACGAGGGAGGTTCACTTTGGCATGTTGCCAAATTTTTGTTTTCAAGTCATGTGTTTAGGTTGTTTTCATATGACAAATGTGAGTAGAAAAGGGCTGGATGTAATTTTACACTTGCATGTTTATTTACAGGCAAATGCCTACCCAAAGCCCCACACCAAAATATGCCCCGAAGCACCGGGAAACCTGTGCCACTGCTACCAAGCTACAAAAGGCTAAAGTGGCAGCTAGGGTCAGGCGCAGCACTACCTGGCACAAGGGACTAATCTGAAATTCTTACTCGGAATGTATCCTGTGCGTGGAAGGATACCCTTCTTACTCGGAATGTATCCTGTGCGTGGAAGGATACCCTTCTTACTCAGAATGTATCCTGTGCGTGGAAGGATACCCTTCTTACTCGGAATGTATCCTGTGTGTGGAAGGATACCCTTCTTACTCGGAATGTGTCCTGTGCGTGGAAGGATACCCTTCTTACTCGGAATGTGTCCTGTGCGTGGAAGGATACCCTTCTTACTCGGAATGTGTCCTGTGCGTGGAAGGATACCCTTCTTACTCGGAATGTGTCCTGTGCGTGGAATGTGTCCTGTGCGTGGAAGGATACCCTTCTTACTCGGAATGTGTCCTGTGTGTGGAAGGATACCCTTCTTACTCGGAATGTGTCCTGTGCGTGGAAGGATACCCTTCTTACTCGGAATGTATCCTGTGCGTGGAAGGATACCCTTCTTACTCGGAATGTATCCTGTGTGTGGAAGGATACCCTTCTTACTCGGAATGTGTCCTGTGCGTGGAAGGATACCCTTCTTACTCGGAATGTGTCCTGTGCGTGGAAGGATACCCTTCTTACTCGGAATGTGTCCTGTGCGTGGAAGGATACCCTTCTTACTCGGAATGTGTCCTGTGTGTGGAAGGATACCCTTCTTACTCGGAATGTGTCCTGTGCGTGGAAGGATACCCTTCTTACTCGGAATGTGTCCTGTGCGTGGAAGGATACCCTTCTTACTCGGAATGTGTCCTGTGTGTGGAAGGATACCCTTCTTACTCGGAATGTGTCCTGTGCGTGGAAGGATACCCTTCTTACTCGGAATGTATCCTGCGCGTGGAAGGATACCCTTCTTACTCAGAATGTGTCCTGTGCGTGGAAGGATACCCTTCTTACTCGGAATGTGTCCTGTGCGTGGAAGGATACCCTATTGGAGTGATCCCTATTGGAGCTTACATAACCATGGTTACATAAGCTTCTTTTCTATTTTCTCAGGGAAAACTAGCTCGGGCCCACATCCACACTGGGCTACTTCAGGAGACTTGTTTTTATGCACCGATATCAGGAACTGGTGGCGAAAAGTTTGATGAAACTATTCAGAGACTGGAACGAATACATCAGATGACATATTTGAGAACAAATCGATATATATATATAATCCCAAGATGAGTTGAAACTGTAAATAGTACAATTATGTTTGAGTGAAGCATGAATACAGAAAATGAGTGGGGATATCACTTCCTTGACACGGTAGACTCCTAGACTTCACCACCACTATGGGCTTGTTCGACGTTGCAGCCTAGAATTTAGGCAACTGCCGACTGACTGATCTACAATTAACCTTGCATCATAAATAATGACTCATTATTATTTGTAGATCAGTCAATCAGTCACAATTGACCAATGATAGCCTGCATCACGGTTTTGATTCTCTCGAACACGGCCGACTTTGTTCTCAAAATGTAGTTGATTAACCGAGTATAGTTTTCATTCTTGATACTACCGAAATGAACAAAATAACTGTTGTCTTTCTTTTTGCGAGGGTGAATCAAGGTTGAAATCACATTGACCAACATCACAACTAAACATGACCCACATGTCCATGTTGAAATGCCCTGTGGATGGGTAGATATGCTGGGCTACATGATGAATGTATTATGGTTAAGAGCAAGCATATGTGTATTGCTCTAACAGCAGTCAAGCATCGATCATCATGTCACCTGAATAATTTATATTTATCGGAAAGGAGCATCAAGCTCATCACCATACACTTTCACCGCCCTGTGAAGGTCATTCCGAGCTAGCGATGAGGAATCGGCCCAGGAGCGGCCAACTGATTAATTCGTGCCGGAATCGGGTGTCGGACTCGGTCCGGAATCAAAATGAATGAATCGGTCCAAAGTAAATCAGGCCGTTTCCGTCTACCGGAATTCAGCCGACTTTACCGACATCTTGCCAGAATCCCCCCCAGAAGCGTCCCGATGCAAATGTAAATAAATGTATACGAAATTACTAGTATACACACAAATTTTACCCACCCACAAAAAAAACATTTAGTGTTGGAGGAAACACCTGCTGACCATGTCCGCCCCAGTCAAACTCCCCACCTGCCACTGCCCCCGGAGCGGGTCGGACCCGACGCGAGCCGGGTGCTTGAAACCAGAAGCGAGAGCCCGCTCGGGGCTCGCCTCACCGGGTAAGTGAAAAAAACAATAAGAGTAGTGGTATTTCACCGACGGCCGGGGCCTCCCACTTATTCTACACCTCTCATGTCTCTTCACAGTGCCAGACTAGAGTCAAGCTCAACAGGGTCTTCTTTCCCCGCTGATTCCGCCAAGCCCGTTCCCTTGGCTGTGGTTTTTCTAGATAGTAGATAGGGACAGTGGGAATCTCATTCATCTAACCACGCGCATCACTAATCGGATGACAAGGCATTTGGCTACCTCAAGAGACTCTTAATTATGTACCGCCGTTTTTCCCCTCTTCATCCAATTTCCTCACTTTGACACGAGGGTGTAACAGTCACCCCACGGGTGATTTGAGTGTCGACCGCGACAGGTGGGTACGCTCCTTTTGAATTTCACCCAGTTGACATTCAGTGATCCGTGCCCGGTGGGAACCTAGGCTTCTTCTGTCCGTTATATGGTTCCACACCAAATCAATGGCTGTGGATGGTACTACCCACATCAGATGTAGGCCTGCCTCTCCGGACAAGCTGGAGATACCTCTCCCCACTTCGTAGGGCATGAGCCAGATCCATGCAATGCCCTATCACTGCTCGGCCAATGGGTTTAGTCTCTGCCTCAAGTTGCTGCCACTGACTGGAACGAACTGCAAAAATCACTGAAGCTGGAGATTCCCATCTCCCTCACTAGCTTTAAGAACCAGCTGTCAGAGCAGCTCACAGATCACTGCACCTGTTCATAGCCCATCTGCATTCCCATACTGTATTTATTTATTTAGCTCCTTTTGCACCACCGTATCTATACTTCCACATCCATCTTTTGCACACCTACCATTCCAGTGTTTAATTGCCATATTGTAATTACTTCGCCACCATGGCCTATTTATTGCCTTAACTCCCTTATTTGACCTTATTTGCACTCACTGTATATAGACTGTTTTCTTTCGTTCTACTGTATTATTGACTGTATGTTTTGTTCATTCCATGTGTAACTCTGTGTTGTTGTATGTGTCGAACTGCTTTGCTTTATCTTGGCCAGGTCGCAGTTGCAAATGAGAACTTGTTCTCAACTAGCCTACCTGGTTAAATAAAGGTGAAATAAATCAATTAAATAAAAATTTGTTTGAGGTCAGTAGGTCACATGACCAAGGAGCTATTTAAATGAGAAACATTGAAAAACATTGAAAATTCGTGTACAATTGCATGAGATGAAAATGGACAAATAAACGGTGCCAATATAGAAGGGTAGTCAGTGGACATTCTGAACCTCGTTTGAGTCTCGTAGATCACATGACCAAGGAGCTTTGACATTTTAAATAAGAAACTTTTAAAAAGTTGATGTAAAAACATGTGATATGAAAATGTACAAAATAAAGGGTGTGCACAATGTATAGGCCCACTGAGTGTACATTCTGAACCTTGTTTGAAGTCAGTAGGTCACATGACCAAGGAGCTATTGAAATTCAAAAATGTTAGTAAGTCATTTAAATAAGTGCAAGATATAAATCAACCAAGAAAGTGTGTGCAATGTGTGTCTAAGCCATCGGGTTAGCTAGAACCCGTTTTTAAAAGTTTTAGGAGTAATGGTTAAAAAGCGATTGAAATTCAAACAATTAGATTTGCCACTATGTTGACGGTCCCTAACTGCTCTTGGTGGACGTAACGAAATCTACAGGCGAATATCTGTTTAATATCCAACCTGAATCTCTTTACCTCGGTTCCTCCCACTGTGACTCGGGAAAGCATGCAGTTTAGGGTACAGATGAAATAGGTCTAAATGTGCAGTTTTACAGCTAATATCCTGCAATTCTACACATATTGCCATCGGATGGAGGCAAATGCTTTCTGTTTTTCATATGATAACTGATGATCATGGTAATTCGACCATGCCTGCAAATTTACCAATAAAAACGTTTTTGATGACATTGGCTAATTGAGTGACAACCAAATTTCGAAATTGCACCTTGTGTATTCTATTATTCTAACTCAACAGTAAATTGCGACCCTGAGTGAGATACAGCCTGGAATCGCTAAAAAAAAAATGTATCACACCTGGCCGTGATAGGGAGTCCCTTTGGGCGGGGCACAATTGGCCCAGCGGTGTCCGGGTTTGGCCGGGGTAGGCCGTCAGTGTTCAGATCATTTTGTGAAGTTTCAAATGTACTGTATCTGCATACACATCAGAGAGAGATTGTGTGCGCGTGTGTGTGTGTGTGTGTGCTGTTTCTGACAAAAAGAAGAGACAAGAGAATAGTTTATCTGCATGTATGCATGGACACTTGTTTATATGCATGTGTACAACAGTGAGTTTGTGTGTATGTGTTTGTTTTTTATGCTAACGTGATTCTTGTGTCATACGTTTCTTTGTTTTTGCAGCAGCAGCAGAGGTAACGGTGCATGAATTCTACATACCACTAGGCTGACAAGGCAGCTAGCATCACAAAGACTATCCACAGCTTAGAACACTAGAGAGATGAGATGCCTTGTCATCCACCCATTTTCTCTCTCTCTCTCTCTCATTTAACAATGTACATATTGCCAAAGTTTATTTGGGATAATTACAATATAAAAATGAGAATCAAAATTGTCAACGGGACAACAGTAACAACAATAACAAAGGGTCAAAATAACCAACACATTAAACAATAACAATAAGCATACAGTAGAGGACATGTGCAGGTTTATTGGTCTGTCAGACACTGTCCCTCAACTTATGGCAGGCAGCAATGTAATGCTCTGCCAACCCACAGCTCTCTGCGTCCTCCCCCAACAGAACAGGTAGCCAGCCTATCCTCATCAGAGAGGTCTTTGAAACCTTGAATAAGGGTTTCAAATTTGGGAAAATTACACTCTCTAATTGTTTTATATTTCTGACATTTTGTCAGGAAATGCAGCTCTGTCTCAGGTTCTGCTGTTGTGCAGTGGTTGCACAGGCTATCCTCTACAGGGAGACAGGTTCTGCTGTTGTGCAGTGGTTGCACAGCCTATCCTCTACAGGGAGACAGGTTTTCTTGCGTCTACCCTTCTCAATGGCAAAGCTGTGCTCACTGAGCCTGTACTTTATCAAGGTTTTGATCAGTAACCATGGTCAAATATTTAGCCACTGTGATTTAGGGCCAGATAGCAATGCATTTTGCTTTGTACTTCCCAATAAGGAATGTAGTTTTGTTTTGACTGTGTTTTAATTTGGTTTATTCTGATTGATTGGATCCCTCTCTCTCCCTTTCGTCCCACATTGTCACAGTTGGATTGTTGGATGTATCTGCTAGGTGTTGGCTAGAGTGCATGTGCCAATCCCAGAGTGGGTACATTGGGGTACATTGGCTATCGCCTAGATGGTCAGTTTGCAGTGTAGAACTACCTATAAACGATAATTACGTTCCAGCCCCCCGACCATTCACTCAAACAAAAACCGACCTGCGTCTGAATCTAGTTGCCCAAATGCCTACCCGTGGTATAAAAACTATTACATAGAGGTTATGTGTAGAAATGTTATTATTAACAAGCCTATAGCAATTACAAAGACATTGGCATGGGAAAACAGAAAAAGATCGAATATCAGCAACACCTTACCTTTTAGTGTCTGCTCTGGACGTCGTGCAAGCGTGCCTTTTGACATTACTTTCACTTTTGTAGACTACAGCGCTTTTGTAGTTTAAACTGCCACCCCCGCCCTCCTCTTCTACCTTAATGTGAACAAAAGGATACATTGAGGATACATATACATCTCGCGGAAGGAATATGATGTTATTGGAGATCTAATCCAGCGTTATAAATTGACGTAGACATTTCGAACCTCCCCGCATATAAATCAACTAGTGGACATTATAATCTAAAAATGCCTGTTTTAAATGACATTGGTGGCTGTAATTCAGAGCCGGAAAACAAGATAAATACCCTTTACACTGCGGACACTCAATGCCTACACATGGAGGCGTCGATTGCGTTAGTAACAGTTTCCGCAGGGGTGCATAATGTAATAAAAAAAACACACACGGAATTATGATTAAATATGAATGTCTTTGAATGGAAATGACTCATTTGCAGTACAAATACGCTCATGTATTTTGTATTCCATTGTTATAACCTAATTCAAAAAAAAAAAATCCCTATCGACTATGGATTATGTCATCTGTCTGGGGAGCAACTTCTCTGGTGACAGAAGTTAAAGATCTTCACATTAGTAGAGGAAGATTTGGAGTGGAGCTGCATGGGTGCTCTTTGATATCACAGCATCTACCCAAATCACTTCGAAATCATTTTAGGTTGGAGCAGCTGTGTCCATGGTAGCTCATGCATGCTCAAGGAATGACACACACACAATTCATGTGTTGCATTGTTGTTTATAGGCAGAATGGCAACATGTTGATCCATATATCTCTTTTATTGCCTACATGTGCCTGCAGTGTTTTTGGATACACCATTGCTACTGCCAGAACCAGCACCTGACTCTAGACACAATAGTGTGCACATGGTTCTCTTTCTTTTTTTTACCTGCAAAGTTTAGGGTCAATTCCTCCAACAATATCACCCCACCAGTGATTGCTGTCAATTCAAGGGAATTGATTCAGGCCTATATCTGGTTGGTAAACATAGACCACTCATTCAACTAGGCCACTGGGCTGTTCAATTCCGGTCCTGGTGGACCAAAATGCTTCTGTTTTTTTATTGCACTCACCTGGTGTCCCAGGTCTGAATCGGTCCCTGATTAGAAAGAGAAGATGAAACCCAGAAGTGATTTGGCCCTCCAGGACCAACATTGAATAGCCCTGATCGCGGCATTGCTCCAATCAAAAGACTTGAAACTCAGCCCTTCTCCTGAGCTGAAATTGCCTTCCAATCAATCATTTCTGGATTTTCTTAATCACCAGCCAAGACAGCAGTCAACCGTGTCGACTTTGTGACAAACAGTACCTACTGGGCCATGAAAAGTAGTCCATTCATACTACCATTACAATTGGTTAACGGCATTTTCACAGTCACGTTTACATTAAAATAATTCTTAACATGCAAAATGACCGACAATAATACGAGCATCCTACTCACTACACATACAACAAACAAAACAGGTAAACGTGGATTAGGTTCCATCCACCTAGGTTCTGAGCTAACCTTCCATCAATCAAAACAGTGGAGCCTGTAGTGAAGCAAAAACTTTAGTTGTCAAAACCATTCAGAAACGGGGGGGAAGCGGGTTTGCAAAACGCCATCATTATCACACATTTATACCATTTATAAAATGGTAAATATATATATATATATATATTTGACCATTTTATTTAAAAAAAATAAAAAAATATATATATACTTTTAATACAGACTATCAAAAAAATAAGTAAACGTTTACAAATGATCCAATCGCGAAGCAGAATAACTTTGCAGTGGTTTCTGATGAATTAACAATGCCATGCTGGTAACATTGACATAAAACCCAGCCCTGAAACAAAAGGTAGGCTCTGGCCATTGTCTTTCAACAAAAAAAAAAACTGGATTTCTACTGGTGAGGGTGTTTAAAAACAAAAATTAATCTCGCCCGTAATTAAAAAGCAACTCAGAGTAGCTGTGCTGATCTAGGATCCATCCCTGTCCATATACTCTTATTAATTAGGATCTAAAAAGGAAAAAGTGTCCCGAAATCAACACTCCTAATCTGAGATGCTTTATGAATACGAGCCCTGTGGAGATGATCCCAAAAATTAACAAGATATCCTGGACAGGATTTGGATCAATTACATTTCAATAAAGTCAATTCAAAAGTGATTTTTTATTAAAATAGAAAAACAAAACATTTGATTAAATAACTGTTTCTCCTTCTCTTATGTATAGAGAAATCATTGAAAAATCTAATTCAATTGTTTTTAAATCACTGAATTTGAATTTACTTCCTGAATGGATTGAAATGGAATAGACCCCAACCCCTGATATCTTATCCTAATGGTTGATGTTCACTGCAGCCGACCCATTCCGTTAGTGATCTACATTCACGTGAGAACAGAGTTAAACCAAAATTACAAGTCAGTCCAACTTCTTTAAACTTCCACTGCTTCTCCTATAGATGTATTTTTTAACTAGGGAAGTCTTTTTGAGGCCAACTTAAAAGGACTTTTCAATCAAACATTACAACTATTTCCAACAGTAGTTCACAATCAAGATGATAAAATAGAAAAGAAAGCCATAATGGTGCATTCACAAAGAAAGAAAAATGTGGGGATTCCCTTCTCTTTTTGTGGAGATTTTTCTCTCACTTCCTCATCCATTCTTCCCTAGCTCTCTGCCTCATCCTTGTTAGTTCCCTTGCTTCCTATTGCACTTCTCCATCTCTCCCTCCATCCACCCCTCCATCACACCGAATCTCTTAGGGCTTTCTTTATACACAACCATGCTCAATATAATATTATCCCACTATCAAAAAAACAAAGCAAACCCCTACCCCCATCCCACCCCATAGTCCCTTCTTTCCCTGTAAGTGTTCACTGCTGTTTCTTATCCGGGGCCTGTGAGTTCTCCGTCTTAGCTGGGGTAAGCACAGAGAGGAGGTCCAATAGAGCCCGACTGATCTGGGCCCCGAACCGGTGTGAGTCCTGAGAGAGACAAATAGGAGAGACAATGATTCGACTTGGTTTATTTCTGGGAGAAATATGATGGACAAATATGGAGAGAGAGAGACATATTTCAATGTGGCTTTACTTATTGGGAGTGGGGGTTAAAGACTTGTACACACAGAAGGGAGGGATAGATACAGTAGACAGAGAAATGGAGATGAGAGGGAGGTGGGGGTCTTTAAAAGGGCACATTCATAATGTTCAGCTGGCCATGCATGATTTGTGTCGGTTTAAAAGAGAGACAAAAATGTACCGCTTGTTTCCATTTGCTATATGCACGTTAACATCTGTCACCAATACATGTGAGTGTATAACACGCACTAACCGTCTCAGAGAAGGAGTGCTTGCAGGATACATGGTAGTTGATCATGTCCTCTCCTACGATAATGTACGACACTCCGTAGCCATCGTCTGCCACCTGGAACAGAGGTAAGAAGTGGGAAAAGTAGCAAAAAGGGTGTGTGTGTCTGCGTAGGGGTGTGTGTACTCACAGGGCCAAAGCTTCCCCAGGTAGTTGAAGTCTGGGTAGAGTGTGTGTGTGTGTGTGTGTGTGTGTGTGTGTGTGTGTGTGTGTGTGTGTGTGCCTGCGTCGTGGTGTGTGTTTACTCACAGGGCCAAAGCCTCCCCCCAGAGATATAAAGTCTGGGTGGTTCTTCATGTCAAACAGCTCCAACTGCTGAACCGGAGTCTGACTGGTGGAGAGGCGCCAGGGCTCTGACAGCACCTAGATGGACAGACACACAGAAGGATCTAGGTGTTGTCGGCGTCCTAGCAGACACTTTTAACCAAAGCGACTTAGTCACGCGTGTATACATTTTATTTTATTTTTTTAAGTATGGGTGGTCCGGGAATTGAACTCACTATCTTATTTCAGACGCGACAGGATATTAACAGAGCCTGACACACAAACACCAGGGCCTGATTAATGCAGGGGCTTACAGGGGCTGGAGTTAAGGAACCTCTTTACTTGGCAATTTGACTGTTAAGCTCAAGGGTACACCAGCAATACACTAGCCAGTCCTGAATTGAATGGGAACTGCCATCTATGGATTATATTTCTATGGTTGTTTGGAGCTGTCAAGTTTACCTTTCTCAAACTTTCAATTACAATGTGGAAAAAAAACACATTTTGGAAAGTAAATGCCTACTGCTGAAAAGAGAAACATAACATCATAACTTGAACCAATAGAATTATTTTTCTTTTTCTCAACAACTTTCAATTTTGAGCAAATAGCAGACCTGTTTTTCAAAGTAGCTTATTTCGAGATAGACTAATGCCACGTCGAGCACAGAGCCATCACCGGTGAGTAGCCTTCATCTTCATCATTGGGTGAGTCAGTGCTACTGGAAAGTTTCCTTAGTAGCCTACTGTAGCCTAGTGGAATCGGAAAGTATTCAGACCACTTCACTTTTTCCAGGTTATATTATGTTTACAGCCATGTTCTAAAATTGATTAAATTCATTGTTTTCCTCATCAATCACACACAATACCTCATAATGACAAAGCAAAAATCAGGTTTAGAAATTTTAGCAAATGCATTACAAATAAAATATTAGAAATTTACATAAGTATTCAGACCGTTTGCTATGAGACTCAAAATTGAGCTCAGGTGCATCCTGTTTCCATTGATCATCCTTGAGACGTTTCCAGAACTTGATTGGAGTTCACTTGTTGTAAATTCAATTGATTGGACATGATTTGGAAAGGCACACCCCTGTCAATATAAGGTCCCACAGTTGACAGAGCATGTCAGAGCAAAAACCAAGCTATGAGGTCGAAGGAATTGTCCATCGAGTTGAGACAGGATTGTGTCGAGGCACAGATCTGGGGAAGGGTACCAAAACATTTCTGCAACATTGAAGGTCCCCAACAACACAGTGGCCTCCATCATTCTTAAATGGAAGAAGTTTAGAACCACCAAGACTCTTCATAGAGCTGGCTGTTTGGCCAAACTGAGCAATCGGGGGAGAAGGGCCTTGGTCAGTGAGGTGACCAAGAACACAACGATCACTCTGACAGAGCGATGGGGGGAGAACCTTCCAGAAGGACAACCATCTCTGCAACAATCCACCAATCAGGCCTTTGTGGTAGAGTGGCCAGACGGAAGCCATTCCTCAGTAAAAGGCACATGACAGCCCGCTTGGAGTTTGAAAAAATGCACCTAAGGACTCTTAGACCATGAGAAAGAGTGAACTATTTCGCCTGAATGCCAAGCGTCACGTCTGGAGGAAACCTGACACCATCCTTACAGTGAAACATGGTGCTGGCAGCATCATGCTGTGTGGATGTTTTTCAGCAGCAGGGAATGAGAGACTAGTCAGGTTTGAAGGAAAAATGAACAGAGCAAAGTACAGAGAGATCCTTGATGAAAACCTGCTCCAGAGCGCTCAGGACCTCAGACTGGGGCGAAGGTTCACAGAACAACGACCCTAAGCACACAGCCAAGACAAAGCAGGAGTGGCTTTGGGACAAGTCTCTGAATGTCCTTGAGTGGCCCAGCCAGAACCTGGACTTGAACCAAATCAAACATCTCTGGGGAGATCTGAAAATAGCTGTGTAGCAATGCTCCCTGTCCAACCTGACAGTTTGAAAGAATCTGCAGAGAGGAATGGGAGAAATTCCCCAAATACAGGTTTTCCAAGCTTGTAGCGTCATACCCAAGAAGACTCGAGGCTGTAATCGCTGCCAATGGTGCTTCAACAAAGTACTGAGTAAAGGGCCTGAATACTTATGTAAATGTGATAAGTTTTGTACTTTTAATACATTTGCAAATCAATTCTAAAAACTGTTTTTGCTTTGTCGTTATGGGGCATTGTATATCGATTGATGAGGGGAAAAAACACACAATTTAATCCACTTTAGAATAAGTCTGTATCCTAATATTGTACTCTCTGTGCGCCTCTTCATTGGCCTGGCCTGGGCTATTGTTTGCATTCAAGACCAGGTCGTTTTTATTGATCTCCGTTTGTCAGTGTCAGAGTAGCCACTCATTTTGGTCATTTGTGTAGCATTAAAAAAAGATTCAGCTAATAATGTCTTATGCCATGCAAATGATGTATAACTCACATGAAATGCGTTTATCATAGGCCAATTCTTTGGGGACCCTGCTCAAAACATTTCCCCATGGGTGGAAATTCTTAAAATGCCAATTAGGGCTTCATAATAAAGGGTATTTTACTCCAACAGTAAATGTAGCCATGCACTGCTACTGAAGTTAACGAATTGCATCTTTGTGTGCTGATTTGTTTGCAGAAAATGGGGACGTGCCGGGAAGGGGGATACTGTTCTTGCTAGCAGGTTAGCACCTACCTCTGTTAGGAACGGTGACTCCACCCCCAGGTATTTAGACACCACGTACAGGCAGAAGAGGTGCCTGTCAATGCCGGACCCTGTCATGGCCAATCGGTAGAGGTTCTGGTGCTTCTCAGCAGCCAATCGGAAAAGCCGCCTGCAGTGCTCCGGCCCCTGTAATAAGATAACCTGTCTGTTAGAAGTGAGATATGATGAATTGTGATTACAGTTGATGGTAGTAGTGGGGCGAAAGAGGTTACTAAAAAAACACTAAAAAACAACTGTAATATGAGAGTGAAACCCCCATAAGAGGTTAATGTACATATTTACAGCGTGAAACTGGTTCCGCTAGAGTAGGAGATTATTATAGAGTTAATACTCATTATTTTAATGGGGATATGCTAATTACTTTTGGAGTATTTTATTTATTTAGTTGAGAATGTAGTAGTTTAACTCTGTGAGGTGCAGATAATAGAGTTAAGTGCAGTTATCCATCAGGTATGAGCAAATCTGTCATAATCCTGGAGCTATATATTGCAATTGAGATTATGACTCAAAACATTTGGTGAAAACCCATGAGACAAGTGTCAAGGTAGAGAACAGCACTTCTAAAATGAGCTAATAGGACTTAATACATGCTGAGGTAACTGGAAATAATCATTAGCTTGTTCCCGAATGTGATATTTTAACTTATTAGAATCCTATTAATGAAATGTACAGGACCAGTCAAAAACTTTGAACACACCTACTCATTCATAAAAAGGGCAGTAAAGAAGTCACTTCTCTCCAGGAAAAAACATCAGGGACAGACTAATATTCTGCAATAGGTACAGGGATTGGACTGCTGAGGACTGGGATAAAGTCACTTTCTCTGATGAATCCCCTTTCCGATTGTTTGGGGGATCCGGAAAAAAGCTTGTCCGGAGAAGACAAGGTGAGCGCTACCATCCGTCCTGTGTCATGCCAACAGTAAAGCATCCTGCATGTGTGGGGTTGCTTCTCAGCCCACTCCCTTGGCTTGCCTAAGAACACAGCCATGAATAAAGAATGGTACCAACACATCCTCCGAGAGCAACTTCTCCCAACCATCCAGGAACAGTTGGGTGACAAACAATGCCTTTTCCAGCATGATGGAGCACCTTGCCATAAGACAAAAGTGATAACCAGGCAAAAGTGATAACCAATATTTTGGGTCCATGGTCAGGAAACCCCCTGACCTTAATCCCATTGAAAATTTGTGGTAAATCCTCAAGACGAACAAAAACCCACTAATTCTGACAAACTCCAAGCATTGATTATGCAAGAATGGGCTGCCATCAGTCAGGACGTGGGCCAGAAGTTAATTAACAGCATGTCAGGGCGGATTGCAGAGGTCTTGAAAAAGAAGGGTCAACACTGCAAATATTGACTCTTTGCATCAACTTCATGTAATTGTCAATAAAAGCCTTTGACACTTATGAAATGCTTGTAATTATACTTCAGTATTCCATAGTAACACCTGACAAAAATATCTAAAGACACTGAAGCAGCAAACTTTGTGGAAGTTAAAATTTGTGTCATTCTCAAAACTTTTGGCCACGACTGGATGTCCCCAAAAAACTTGTGACAACACAGTGAACATAATGTAGGCCTACCTCTTAGGGTAACACGGGGTTACCTGCCAACTGCGAAATGGCGGCAATGATTTTGCACTGGCGCATTGCCACAGTAGAGGAAACACTGGTGTGAAGCACAAATGTCTTGCATCGCTCTCATCTCAATATCTGTGTCAAAGGGCTAATATTTTTTGGGCCTCTTGACATATGGATATTGCATATGTCAATATCCCAATTTCAATTTGAATTCAATTAATCTTACAGCCAGCCGTAAGAGTCATCAGTGTCTGAAGAAAGAATGCAAATCCCTTTGAGTGAAACCCGTTTCTTCCTAAATGACCTTATTTATACTGGAGTGAAATCTGTTTCACTAGCAAGTGTGTGAACACATTCATTCCGAAGTGAATGTGACTCCGCATCAATAACACAGTAAAACCTGTGAAATCTATTTTCACTGAGCCACTGGGAAGGTTCTAGAAGAACTTATGAGCACCATTAAAACATCCCCAATCAGTAAGCCTTACTTCTCCGCTCTCCACAGCTTTGACAAAGGCACAGCCCTCATTGGAGCAGGATCGTACAGTCTCAGTCCTCCCCTCTCGGAACAGCCGTGTCATGGAGGCCTCGTAGGTGAGGCAAAACGTCTTACGATCCTGGGAGACAAAAAAAGGTTAAGGGAACATTATTAGTATAATTATCTGAAATTATCAGTAATTCTTCTCAATGTTCATGGATGATAATAATGTTATGTTAATGTTTTTGTTTTTTCAAACCTTGTACAGCTCAGCATACTGCACAATTGTATTATACAGAAATAGACCATTTCCGTGGTAGCCTACTCAAATTCCATTCCTAGTTGCAAGATGTTGTTCTTGTAAAATAATGTTATTGTATTATGACACATTTTATTCAGTTGTAGTAGTCTAGTAATGTCAGCAACCTCTTAAACAAACACCTGTGTACTATGTAAGAGTAGGAGAGGAATGATCGTTTCCTTGTCAGAAGGAATGAAAGAGACCTTTACTCGAGGTAACTGACACCAGTGGCATGACTCAACGAGTCCCTGGTCTTTCCAAAAATTCCTAACAGTTTGACATCTTGTTTGACTAGTGAGAGGAGATAGAACTGGGGAAGATACCATGTCAAGAGGTATTAGTAGGGAGCTGGCAAGGTATATTTAGCTATAGTACTTACCCAAGACTAAAGCATGCATGGAATTCAGAGATTAAATTCAAATAAGAATGTAAAGCGGCCAAATAAATCAGCTACAGGTCTTTTTCAATGCGCTTGAGTTACAGTATATGTGGAGGAAAACTTTATGGAGGAAAACTTGGGTTAGTACCCACATCTGCCTTCTGAATGTGTCTTTCAAAGAGTAGCACCTTTACCAGGGGATTTCAAAAACTGTATTAGATTACATCATATCAATAGGGACCAGTGACTTCACTTTGAGTTCCATTTTGTAGTGTCCGCCATCTTTAGGACCGCCCATTCTGGCGCAACTAGTCTGGTCAAAGACGGCAACTAACGCCAAGATCGCACATCTAACCACACCTGGAAAACCAAGATATCTTTTGACAAGATTGAAATACTCTGTTGTGATCCATATCTCGCTCCTAGCGCCTAAACTCAGCAAACAAAATCCTCCCTCATACTATAGATGTAGCTAGCTAACATTAATGTGGCATTACTGACATAGCTACTAGCTACTACTTAGCTAGCTAACACTACCTTTTTCGGACATAAACAAACTCGCGTGAGTTGCAGCAACAGGCAGCTGCTTCGTGAAAACAAATAATGTCAGCTAGATACTAATTTAGCAACAGAAGCTAGCTAGCTTTTATTGGAAGAATTCAACATTGTGTGTGACGCACTGGGTTAGCTGCATCCCTTTCGTTTCATATGAAGTATGACGGCTGGCTCAGCTAGCTAGCTTAGCTATTGTTGGACAAATCATGCTAGCTTTCATGACATTGTCAAACTTCATAAACACTGCTCATCGGTGCACAAAACACCTTAGTTAGATGTAAAATGGTACAACTAAGACAGATTTCTTGTTTTGGCTTTGATTAATTCAGTGATTTAGGCAATGGACCGCAACGGATGACAGTCTTCTGAAGAACTTAAGAACACTTGGAATCAATAAATAGGCATAGAGGGTCTTCTCAATGTTGTGTATATATAGTGCCTTCGGAAAATATTCAGACCCCTTGACTTTTTCCACAGAAATATCACATTTACATAAGTATTCAGACCCTTTGCACCTTTGGCAGCGATTACAACCTTGCGTCTTCTTGGGTATGACGCTACAAGCTTGGCTCACCTACAATTGGGAAGTTTCTACCATTCTTATCTGCAGATCCTCTCAAGCTCTGTCAAGTTTGATGGGGAGCATTGATGCACGGCTATTTTCAGGTCTCTCCAGAGAAGTTAGATTGGGTTCAACTCCGGGCTCTGGCTGGGCCATTCAAGGACATTCAGAGACTTGCCCCAAGGCCACTCCTGCATTATCTTGGCGCTGTGCTTAGGGTCATTGTTCTGTTGGAAGGTGAACCTTCGCCCAGTCTGAGGTCCGGAGCAAGGAACTCTGTACTTTGCTCCGTTCATCTTTGCCTCGATTCTGACTGGTCTCCCAGTCCCTGCCGCTGAAAAACATCCACACAGCATGATGCTGCCACCACCACCACCATGCTTCACCATAGGGATGGTGCCAGGTTTCCTCCAGATGTGACTCTTGGCAATCAGGCCAAAGAGTTCAATCTTGGTTCATCAGACCAGAGAATCTTGTTTCTTTAGGTGCCTTTTGGCCAACTCCAAGCGGGCTGTCATGTGCCTTTTACTGAGGAGTGGCTTCCGTCTGGTCACTCTACCTTAAAAGGCCTGATTGGTGGAGTGCTGTCGAGATGGTTGTCCTTCTGGAAAATACTCCCATCTTCACCGAGGAACACTAGAGCTCTGTCAGAGTAACCATCGGGTTCTTGGTCACTTCCCTGACCAAGGCCCTTCTCCCCCAATTGCTCACTTTGGCTGGGCGGCCAGCTCTAGGAAGAGGCCTGGTAGTTCTGAATTTCTTCCATTTAAGACTGATGGAGGACATTGTGTTCTTGGGGACCTTCAATGCTGCAGACATTATTTGGTACTCTTCCCCAGATCTTGGAGCTCTACGGAGAATTCATTCGCCGTCATGACTGGGTTTTCGCTCTGATATGCACTGTCAACTGTGGGACCTGATCTAGACAGGTGTGTGCCTTCAAGGAGTATGAATACTTTCCGAACGCACTCTATGTTATAGGAATGTCCTGCTTACCCTGTAGTAAGCTAGCTGCAGAGCCAGCTGAATGAAGGACATCCCCATTAATTAACTCACCCTGTAGTAAGCTAGCTGCAGAGCCAGCTGAATGAAGGGACATCCCCTTTAACTCACCCTGTAGTAAGCTAGCCAGGCACGTGCACAGATCGAGCTCAACCAGTGCCCGAGCTCAACCAGTGCCTGAGCACCTGCCCTTTTGCCCACCTATGAAAAAGTGCCCTCGTTACCTGGTATAATTTTTTATTTTATTTAATACTTTTTACACTTTATTTAGAGACTCATTTACATTTTTTGTTTACATTTTTTAAATGTAATGCATTTCACATCAAACTAGCTAATTTCATAAGCTGCTTGAATCCCAGCAAATACCCCTCCGCCGCCCCCAAGAGCGCCAGCACCCCCAATGATCTGTGCACGGCCCTGTAGCTAGCTGCAGAGCCAACTGGTTGAAGGACATTCCCTTTAACTCACCCTGTAGTAAGCTAGCTGCAGAGCCAATTGAATGAAGGCGTCTGGGCTGGTCTTCAGCTTTTTGATGCGTCCCTTCCCAAAGTCCCTGAACGGGAAGACATGACAGTCCACATCGTCAGCTAGGGCCTGTGCCACAGACAGAGAGATGGACACCTGCTCCTGAACCTGAAGAGAGAAAGATGGAGGGGTGAGGGGAGGAAACACTTAATAAAAGCTTGTACATTTTTATTAGTTAATTTTCATTAAGACCTGGTAACTCATTGGCCAGACAATCATTTCAGACCTAGTGCCTAGTTAATCTCTCTCTGCTGATCCTCTGGTTTCCAAGTGACTCAGAACGGGACTTGACTGGAAGCCAATGGCAGGAGCGGACAAAAAAAAACAAACAGCTGGTTTTAATTGGCTGATCTCTATCCATCACCATTTAGCGCAACCCTTATAACCTCCCCATAAGTGTCTTGCATACAGGGGTCAGTATTGTTTCGGTGTTCTTGCGCAACAAAGAAAACTTGGTTAGCGTGTGCAACATGGATATTTTCTGTCTCAAAATATATATTCTTTCCAATTCACAGCTGCTTTTGTAGTATCTTCTATGAAGAGTTCAACACTTTGTTCAAACTGCCAGCCATCTCCCACAGCGATGGGTCCAACAATCTTCTCCAGTGCTTTGCAATAGTCGTAGCGTTCTACATCATTGTCATTGGTACGGAAAAGAGTGTGCTTGTACTTTTTACTGGGATAGTGTTCTGTACAACCATGACATCGTCAACTGCCTTTGATGGCGTATCTTAACGTTTTCTATTTGAAGACAGTGTATATCATAAGTTACAGGACGGCTAGCAGAGTTACGCTCGCTAGTTACTAGAATGAACAGAGATATGTTCCTACTACCTCGGGTTACGGGGAATTATTTATGTGGTGCACCATAGCAAAAATACTTTTCTGCCTCGATTTGGCCCCATGCCTCATAGTCGTGTGTTTCGCTCAGAATTGGAATTGATTATCATGTCACTCATTAAATCGACCCCCCATAAGTCCCAAACAATCCCACACCGTTACCAGGCTCTATGCGCCAGAAATTCGAGCCTGGGCACGAGGTTAGTGCGTAGTAATTCAGAGGGGTTGGGTTAAATGCGGAAGATACATTTCGGTTGAATGCATTCAGTTGTGCAACTGTCTAGCTATTCACTTTCCCTAGTAGGCTGTAAGGGTTGTTAAAGGGCGGGGGTGACACAACAGATGTGAAAGTGCCACTAAATGATTGGTTCCCAGTCTCTCCCAGTCTGACAACAACATCTGGTTGAGATCATGGGAAGTCATGGCAGAGCAAGAGAGAGCACATATTGATGGGAGGGTACTTCACCCTTTATCTAAATCTTCTTCACCATCTCAGGTATTCAATAATAAGGCCAAAGAGGACCGAGAGAGAAAGACTGCAAGAGATAAAGAAAGATAGAGAGGATACAGAAAACATAACCCATGCTTCGGTCACTTCTAGATTAGACTACTGCAATGTGCTACTCTCCAGCTACCCAGATAAAACACTAAATAAACTTCAGTTAGTGCTAAATACAGCTGCTAGATTATTGGATTGAACCCTGAAAAAATGTATCATGTGTGACTGATGGGCTTGATTTGGCCTTTATGTAGCAAAATTTGAAATGGCGTTTTTAAAAATTGGATAAAAGTAGAGACTCGGAGCTAGAAAATTGTATATTGTACACTACAGTTGAGGAACAATGGGAAAGTAATTCTGCTTTGAAAGTTGATAAACTTGTAACCCCACTTTTGAGAAAATGGACCTTGAATGTTTTGGTACTTCCTGGAGAGCTCTTCTTTGTCTACACTCATTCAGCATCGTTCACACCCACTTAAGCCTTAGCCCCACCCATCTCTTTAAGGATTCACATGTGAGGCCATGTGCTAAACATAGTGAGTACGGTAGTGTATTAAACAAACAAAGGTTTCAAGACTAAAGCCTGGTTTATACTACGTCTATCGACATGTCTGTATACAGTTTCCGCAATGACCTCATGAACTTCCTATTGTCGTCAGACATCAAACTTGTTATTATGAAAAAGTATAAATACAAAAACGTCAGGTTGCATGACATCAGCAGCCTGGTGGTCCAAAATAGCATAACTGGTGTATTTTAACACCAATAAACCAATCAGTTTAAAAATCAATTTAGCACATACTGATGGGACAGTACTTCTCCCTTTATCTCTCCGAGTTGGGCATCTCCGGCGCGGCCCACGCTTGGATTGCGTCCTACCTGACAGGTCGCTCCTACCAGGTGGCGTGGCGAGAATCTGTCTCCTCACCACGCGCTCTCACCACTGGTGTCCCCCAGGGCTCTGTTCTAGGCCCTCTCCTATTCTCGCTATACACCAAGTCACTTGGCTCTGTCATAACCTCACATGGTCTCTCCTATCATTGCTATGCAGACGACACACAATTAATCTTCTCCTTTCCCCCTTCTGATGACCAGGTGGCGAATCGCATCTCTGCATGTCTGGCAGACATATCAGTGTGGATGACGGATCACCACCTCAAGCTGAACCTCGGCAAGACGGAGCTGCTCTTCCTCCCGGGGAAGGACTGCCCGTTCCATGATCTCGCCATCACGGTTGACAATAATAATAATATAATATATGCCATTTAGCAGACGCTTTTATCCAAAGCGACTTACAGTCATGTGTGCATACATTCTACGTATGGGTGGTCCCGGGAATCGAACCCACTACCCTGGCGTTACAAGTGCCATGCTCTACCAACTGTGCTACAGAAGGACCACCTCCATTGTGTCCTCCTCCCAGAGCGCTAAGAACCTTGGCGTGATCCTGGACAACACCCTGTCGTTCTCAACTAACATCAAGGCGGTGGCCCGTTCCTGTAGGTTCATGCTCTACAACATCCGCAGAGTATGACCCTGCCTCACACAGGAAGCGGCGCAGGTCCTAATCCAGGCACTTGTCATCTCCCGTCTGGATTACTGCAACTCGCTGTTGGCTGGGCTCCCTGCCTGTGCCATTAAACCCCTACAACTCATCCAGAACGCCGCAGCCCGTCTGGTGTTCAACCTTCCCAAGTTCTCTCACGTCACCCCGCTCCTCCGCTCTCTCCACTGGCTTCCAGTTGAAGCTCGCATCCGCTACAAGACCATGGTGCTTGCCTACGGAGCTGTGAGGGGAACGGCACCTCAGTACCTCCAGGCTCTGATCAGGCCCTACACCCAAACAAGGGCACTGCGTTCATCCACCTCTGGCCTGCTCGCCTCCCTACCACTGAGGAAGTACAGTTCCCGCTGAGCCCAGTCAAAACTGTTCGCTGCTCTGGCTCCCCAATGGTGGAACACACTCCCTCACGACGCCAGGACAGCGAAGTCAATCACCACCTTCCGGAGACACCTGAAACCCCACCTCTTTAAGGAATACCTAGGATAGGATAAAGTAATCCTTCTCACCCCCCCCCCCTTAAAAGATTTAGATGCACTATTGTAAAGTGGCTGTTCCACTGGATGTCATAAGGTGAATGCACCAATTTGTAAGTCGCTCTGGATAAGAGCGTCTGCTAAATGACTTAATGTTAAATGTTATCTAAACTCAGCAAAAAAAGAAACGTCCTCTCACTGTCAACTGCGTTTATTTTCCGCAAACTTAACATGTGTATGAACATAACAAGATTCAACAACTGAGACATAAACTGAACAAGTTCCACAGACATGTGACTAACAGAAATGGAATAATGAGTCCCTGAACAAATCAAAAGTAACCGTCGGTATCTGGTGTGGCCACCAGCTGCATTAAGTACTGCAGTGCATCTCCTCCTCATGGACTGCACCAGATTTGCCAGTTCTTGCTGCGAGATGTTACCCCACTCTTCCACCAAGGCACCTGTAATTTCCCAGACATTACTGGTGGGAATGGCCCCAGCCTTCACCCTCCGATCCAACAGGTCATCAGACGTGCTCAATGGGATTGAGATCTGGACTCTTCACTGGCCATGGCAGAACACTGACATTCCTGTCTTGTAGGAAATCACACAAAGAACAAGCAGCACTTTTTGCCAGTCCTGTCTGGTCCAGCGACGGCAGGTTTGTGCCCATAGGCGACGTGGTTTCCGGTGATGTCTGGTAGGACCTGCCTTACAACAGGCCTACAAGCCCTCAGTCCAGCCTCTCTCAGCCTATTGGGGACGGTCTGAGCACTGATGGAGGTAATGTGCATTCCTGGTGTAACTCAGGCAGTTGTTGCGGCCATCCTGTACCTGGTGTGATATTCGGACGTACCGATCCTGTGCAGGTGTTGTTACACGTGGTCTGCCACTGCGAGGATGATCAGCTGTCCGTCCTGGCGCGGTCTTAGACATCTCACAGTACGGACATGCCTCCTTGCAGTATGCCTAAGGCACGTTCACGCAGATGAGCAGGGACCCTGGGCATCTTTCTTTTGGTTGTTTTTCAGAGTCAGTAGAAAGGCCTCTTTAGTGTACTAAGTTTTCATAACTGTGACCTTAATTGCCTACCGTCTGTAAGCTGTTAGTGTCTTACCGACCGTTCCACAGGTGCATGTTCATTAATTGTTTATGGTTCATTGAACAAGCATGGGAAACAATGTTTAAACTCTTTACAAGGAAGATCTGTGAAGTTATTTGGATTTTTACGAATGGTCTTTGAAAGACAGGGTCCTGAAAAAGGGACGTTTCTTTTTTTGCTGAGTTTACATTACATATTATCCAGAGTGATTTACAGTCGTGAATGCATACATTTCATACGTTTTTTTCTCCTTACTGGTCCTAATCTTCTGCCTATGTCTCAGCTCTTCTATAATAAGGCCAAAGAGGCCCGAGATAGAGAGAAAGACAGTGAGAGATCAAGAAGGATGAGAGAATGCAGAAAAACTAATCCATGCTTTTGTCACTTCTAGATTAGACTACTGCAATGCTCTACGGCTACCTGGATAAAACACTAAATAAACTTCAGTTAGTGCTAATTACAGCTGCTAGAATCCTGACTAGAGCCAACAAATGTGATCATATTACTCCAGTGCTAGCCTCTCTACACTGGCTTCCTGTTAAGGCTAGGGCTGATTTCAAGATTATACTGCTAACCTACAAAGCATTACATGCACTTGCTCCTACCCATCTCTCTGATTTGGTCCTGCCGTACATACCTACACGTACGCTATGGTCACAATACGCAGGCCTCCTTATTGTCCCTAGAATTTCTAAGCAAACAGCTGAGGGTAGGGCCTTCTCCTATTGAACTAGATTTTTGTGGAATGGTCTGCCTATACATGTGAGAGACGCAGACTCAGTCTCAACCTTTAAGTCTTTATTGAAGATTCATCTCTTCAGTAGGTCCTATGATTGAGTGCAAAGCTGAACGGCAAGGCACTGGAATGACGTACCGCCCTTGCTGTCTCTGACCTGGCCAGCTCCCATCTTTCCACTGGGATTCTCTGCCTCTGACCCTATTATAGGGGCTCGTGCGGTGAGGGACATCTTCGTGGGCTATACTTATCCTTGTCTCAGGGTAGTAAGTTGGTCTGTTGCTATCCCTCTAGTGGTGATGGGGGCTGTGCTTAGTCAAAATGGATGAGGTTATATCCTTGCCTGGTTGGCCCTGTCTGGTGGTATAGTCGGACGGGGCCCAGAGTGTCCTCCCGACCCCCGTCTCAGTATCTATGCTGCAATAGTCTATGTGCCAGGGAGCAAGGTTCAGTCTGTCCTATCTGAGATATGGCATCTGTATAAATAAATTGCGACAAGATGCATATATTTCATTCTAGTGGGAGCGGGCTCAACTGACTTTTCTGACAAGCGAATTGAAACTTAAAAAAAAAAAAATAGCTTAGTTAATTAATGAAGTGGAAAAAAGTAGCTGACTGAAAATGTGGGATGCGTCACGTCAGCTGGCACAGATCTTGCCATGAGAGTTTGCTTCCCAGGGGTTGAGTCAGGCTGAGAGCCAGGTTTGTGTTTTCTAGACAAACACTCACTAGTTAACTTTCTAAAAAAGGAATTTGTTTAAGGATGGGAAAACCCCCCCACGACACCCTGGCCTAAACCTGTTACGTGAGCGGTGTGCGTGTGTGGAAACCCCCTGTGAGTTTGAGAAGAACCACACGTCCTTCCACTTTGCATCCAGTAATATTTACATTATGATAGTTTTGATGTTTTAATGACGGCCCGGGTGAGTTAGTGGTTCAGAGAGACCGTCGGTAACTTATGACTGCTGTTAGCGGACATAGATTACATTGTAGGCTTTTTTGAAGTATTTCTTTGATTACTCAAGGTTAATGCCGTCTTATTTGGCAGGTTAGTTCTGAAGAATTCGTTGACATTGAAATTTAGCTGGCTAAAAAAGGTGAGCCACGTTCGTATGACTGGTTATCCAGAGTTGAACTGGGAGTTGAATAAAGTTACCTCACTAATTCCTCAAATCTGATTCGTAGGATACACCCCCCCTGTTCTTTCCTGGGGTTGAAAACTGTCAGAGCAAAGAAGAGGAAAGCATACTGTAGGGAGAGGAAGAAGGGGTAAGAGGAAGGAATAAGAGAATGAGCGGTACTAATAAGGGGAATTTGAGAAAGGCAAGTCCTCATGAAGCAGACAGTTTGAGAGTTGAGGCAACATGAAGGGGAAATGAGAAGAAAAAACACAGAGGGAGAGAGAGAAAACAGATGAAGAAACAGTTGGTAGTGACATAAGGTCCAGGTGAGAGAGCGAGTGCGTGAGCGAAAGAGAAAATGTCTCATCTCAGTGGGGGAGGGAACAATGTGACTCGAATAGACCTTTGAGCCTTTCTGATGTACGGAGGCACTCGTGTGTGTTCTGTTATCATTGTGAAGGCTACACTATTCTAATAAGCATAGAAATGCTGCAAGTAAGCTGGCGCATGTAATAATTAATAGGGGCAAAGTCCCCCAAAAGTCCCCGGTCATTTGGCGACCAGGCTGTGTGTGTATATTATGTACACTACCGATCAAAAGTTTGGGCACACCTACACATTCAATAATTTGTATTTTTTTGTTGTACTATTTTCTACATTATAGAATAATAGTGAAGATATCAAAACTATGAAACAACACATCATGTAGTGACCAAGAAAAAGTGTTAAAGAAATCCAAAAATATTTTATATTTGAGATTCTTCATATAGCCACCCGTTGCCTTGATGACAGCTTTGCATACGCTTGGCATTTTCTCAACCAGCTTCACCTGGAATGCTTTTCCAAAAGTCTTGAAGGAGTTCCCACATATGCTGAGCACTTGTTGGCTGATTTTCCTTCACTCTGCGGTCCAACTCATCCCAAACCATCTCAATTTGCTTGATCTTGGGGGATTGTGGAGGTCAGGTCATCTGATGCAGCACCCATCACTCTCCTTCTTGGTAAAATAGCCCTTATACAGCCTGGATGTGTGCTGGGTTATTGTCCTGTTGAAAAACAAATGACAGTCCCACTAAGCTCAAAGCAGATGGGATGGCATATCGCTGCAGAATGCTGTGGTAGCCATGCTGGTTAAGTGTGCCTTGAATTCTAACTAAATCACAGACTGTCACCAGCAAAGCACCCCCACACCGTAACACCTCCTCTTCCTCCATGCCTTACAGTGAGAAATACACATGCGGAGATCATCAGTTCACCCAAAACGCATCTCACAAAGACACGGCGGTTGGAACCAAAGATCTCAGATTTGGACTCATCAGACCAAAAGGACACATTTCCACCAGTCTAATGTCCATTGCTCGTGTTTCTTGGCCCAAGCAAGTCTCTTCTTCTTATTGGTGTCCATTGGCAGTTCTTTGCAGCAATTCGACCATGAAGGCCTGATTCACGCAGTCTCCTCTGAACAGTTGATGTTGAGATGTGTCTGTTACTGGAACTCTGTGAAGCATTTATTTGGGCTGCAATGTATGAGGTTGGTAACGCTAATGAACTTATCCTCTGCAGCAGAGGTATCTTTGGGTCTTCCATTCCTGTGACGGTCTTCATCAGAGCCAGTTTCATCACAGCGCTTGATGGCTTTTTTCGACTGCACTTGAAGAGACTTTCAAAGTTCTTGACATTTTCCGAATTGACTGACCTTCATGTCTTACGGAAATGATGGACTGTCATCTCTCTTTGCTTATTTGAGCTGTTCTTGTCATAATATGGACTTGTTCTTTTACCAAATATGTCTATCTTCTGTATACCACCCCTACCTTGTCACAACACAACTGATTGGCTCAAACGCATTAAGAAGGAAAGACATTCCACAAATTAACTTTAAGGCACACCTTGTATGTTGCATCATGTGATTAAAGGAAACAAGTAACTATTATCATTGCGTTTACTTGATAGCTACCTACACAAATAGCTAGCTAGAACAAAGTGTTAATAAGAAATTCATTTAAAAAGATTAAAAGCAATACAAATAAGTTATCCAGTAGGCATCTACTGAGGGAGCTAAGAGCTGTGTTGTCAGTCATTTCCCTATTATCATTGCGTTTACTTGATCGCTACCTACACAAATAGCTAGCTAGAACAAAGTGTTAGTAAGACATTCATTTAAAAAGATTAAAAGCAATACAAATAAGTTATCCAGTAGGCATCTACTGAGGGAGCTAAGAGCTGTGTTGTCAGTCATTTCCCAGTGTTCTAAAACGTTTGACCAGTAGTGTATGCAAGATTCTGAGCTCTGTAACTGTCAGCCAGTCAGTCAGTCAACCAGCCAGCTAGTCAGTCATAGCAGCACATTGAGGTCATTTCCAGGAGTGGAACTCCCCAGCATTCCCACAGACAGGCAGTTAACACAGTAGAGGCCAAGGGAGGAGAGCACTGCACTGCTGAGGTCGAAGTAGGGAGAGAAGGTGGAAATATACAGTGCCTTCGGAAAGTATTCGGACCCCTTAACTTTTTTCACATTTTGTTACGTTGTAGTCTTATTCTAAAATCTATTACATACTAATTTTTTCCTCAGAAATCTACACACAATACCCCATAATGACAAAGCAAAAATAAAGGGTCTGAATACATCCGTAAATAATCAAATATATATATATATATATATATATATATATATATATATATTATTTACATATGTATTCAGACCCTTTGCTATGAGACTCGAAATTGAGCTCGTGCGCATCCTGTTTCCAATTCAATTGCATTCACCCGTGGTAAATTCAATTGATTGGACATAATTTGGAAAATAACACACCTGTCTATATAAGGTCCCACAGTTGACAGTGCATGTCAGAGTAAAAACCAAACCATGAGGTCGAAGGAATTGTCCGTAGAGCTCCGAGACAAGATTGTGTAGTCACAGATCTGGGGAAGGGCACACAAAAAATGTCTGAAGCCATGAAAGTCCCTAAGAACACAGTTGCCTCCATCATTCCTAAATGGAACGAGTTTGGAAACACCAAGATTCTTCCTAGATCTGGCCATCCGGCCAAACTGAGCAATTGGGTGAGAAGAGCCTTGGTCAGGGAAGTGTCCAAGAAGCCGATGGTCACTCTGACAGAGCTCTATAGTTCCTCTGTCGAGATGGGAGAACCTTCCAGAAGGACAACCATCTCTGCAGCACTCAACCAATCAGGCCTTTCTGGTAGAGTGGCCAGACAGAAGCCACTACCCAGTAAAAGGCACATGACAGCACGCTTGGCGTTTGCCAAAAGGTACCTAAAGACTCTCAGACCATGGGAAACAAGATTCTCTGGTCTGATAAAACCAAGATTGAACTCTTTGGCCTGAATGTCAAGAGTCGCGTCTGTAGGAAACCTGGCACCATTCCTACGGTGAAGCATGGTGGTGGCAGCATCATGCTGTGGGAAAGTTTGTCAGCGGCAGGGACTGGGAGACTAGTCAGGATCAAGGCAAAGATGAACGGAGCAAAATACAGAGAGATCCTTGATGAAAACCTGCTCCAGAGCGCTCAGGACCTCAGACTGGGGTGAAGGTTCACCTTTTAACAGGACAATGACCCTAAGCTCACAGCCAAGACAACGAAGGAGTGGCTTCGGGACAAGTCTCTGAATGTCCTTGAGTGGACCAGCTAGAGCCCGGACTTGAACCCGATCTAATATCTCTGGAGAGACCTGAAAATAGCTGTGCAGCAATGCTCCCCATCCAACCTGACAGAGCTTGAGAGGATCTGCAGAGAGGAATGAGAGAAACTCCCCAAATATAGGTATATTCCAACCTTGTAGCGTCATACCCAAGAAGACGAGGCTGTAATCACTGCCAAAGGTGCTTCAAGAAAGTACTGAGTAAAGGGTCTGAATACATATGTAAATGTGATATTTCAGTTATTTATAGTTAATACATTTACAAAAATGTCTCAAAACTTGTTTTTGCTTTGTTATTATGGGGTATTGTGTGCAGATTAATGTGGAAAGTAAAAATTTAATACATTTTTATATTAAGGCTGTAACAAAACAAATTGTGAAAAAAGTAAAGGGGTCTGAATACTTTCCGAATGCACTGTAGGTGGTAGAGATCGAGTGGAGGGAATTTCCCCCGATTGTCTGAATGTTGTGGGTCGGTAGAAACAGAGGAGGAAACGGAACACTCCAACCGCAACAAACAGAGAGAGAAAGCGCGCGAGAGAGCGAGAGAGATGCCACTTCTCTCGGATGAAAGAAAAGAAACTGATGAAAGACAAAAAGAGAAGAACCTTTCATCTCGGGCTGTGGTGGTCATGACATTTTGTCAGCCGGCCATTGTCATGCAATCATCACCTCAGAAAGCACTGCCCATTTTGTTGTGTTAGGCTTTGAAAACAACATCCACAACGACCATGTTTTCACACTCAGATTCAAAAATCGGTTAATTAACTTCTTTCTTCAAAACGATCAATCGCAGCGACGTGACTTTTAAAAGCACATACTGTTTTCATGATGTGTTCGATGTGATTTTGGATTGCATTTGAATTGATGTCAGAGTGGTTAAAGGAAAAAGAACCCTGACTACCAGGCCATTAGCAACCTGATAATCATTAGCGAGTTGGGTACTACCAACGCATGTCCAGAGTCCATAAAAGGAGGTTACCGTGAGTCAACGGCCACATATAATTTTACTGCAGTCATGACTCATGATTGCCCGTAATACACAGTCACCGCAACTGCCCCTGCTTTCACCAAATCGTGGCTCAAGGAGATCATGCTAACATTGTGCACCATACTTAGACTAAAATATGAAACTTAAGCCACTGAATTGGTTCGTCAACATGTATTAATTGTGGTTCAGGACTGTCAATGGACATTAAGTCGTGGAATGAAACCGAGAGAAGAACTGATCCAAGACTTAAAGAAAGAGGAGAGAGGGAGCTGGACAATGTTTTACAGGGTGTTTCAAGTGACACTAAACACGGACACACTCCCCTCCCAAAGGATGTCTGAGGCAAGTTTTCCATTAGACGACAAATCACCTGGAGCAAAAAAAAAAATATTTTCAAAATTATGCTTTTTATTCATTAATCGAAAAAGCAATCAATGGGAATACTTTTGACAGGTAAAGAGAATTGGCCGATAGGTTCCTTTTCCTTATATTGTGGAATTAAAATTGGCCTGTGTGTTTTCGTTAGTCAGCATAGAGCCTATTTTGAAGCGGGATATCTCCAGCACGATTAAAAATAACTACTGGTAATTGAAGCATATGCCTCCCATTCACCATACAAGTGCAATCAACAGGCTATCAGCGCTTCACCCACCACTTTACAATGTGAGCTGGAGGCAGTAGGCATTTTGAAAACATACTTCATAAACCTGAAATGTTTCATTTCATATTACGAGGCATCGTTTAACTTGCTTCAAATTAGCATATAGGCAAAATCCGACCGTGAAAACATGGAGGCAATTTAATAGGCGGGGCGCGTGATTCGCAAGTTTGGGGACGCTTACAATTTATCCTACCATTTTTACCGTTCTGAGTGACAGTTATGATGTACATATGCAGATTTGCGCGGAACAGCTTCATTTCAATACGGTTTTCGTTTCTTAAAACCATTGACAAAATTCGAAAAAGTCAACTCATGAAAGATCACTAGCCCTCTGCCATATGATGTGCATGGAACTCATAGCTAATACAGCAGCAGGCCTTTAACTTCTATTTCTCATTCACACTGAGGATTGGTGACTATCGAGGGGGAGTTTGGAAGATTTGTTAAAATAGCTTACTGTGAGGAACTATAGTTTTAATATATCATCATTTGCAATGATGGAAAAAAACAAAACAAAAAAACACTTTCCTACATTTCCGTGCAGCAGGTCAGGTGCTCGCGCATTTCCTTCAACATTATCAGGACATAGAAACCAGATACACACTCATTGCTCATATGGAGCATTCCAAAACAAAAGTGTAGCGGGTTGTGAACTCCACAAAGAATGTTTCCACTCCGAGAATGAGAACGGTAAATGTAAGAAAATGATGGGGATTAATGGTACATTTACGACTGGTGTCATATGTAAGTGGAATTTATTTTAATTTTTTTTTTTTTTTTTTTTTTTTTTTTTAAAGGACAAACAATTCACGCAATGACATAATGAATGTGCAAGAACTGGTGGGAGATTCACCTATATCGTCACCAGACACCCCTCCCCTTCTTATTGTCTCAACACATTTATCTTCACACATATTTTTTACTTTTCACTGACAGCCAAATCTCAATAATCAGCTAGGCCTACCACGCGTGCTACCCAAATAGGCAAAAGCTAAGCTTTATAAGAAGCTAATTATCCTCGATTCCTCTGTGGCCATGTCATGCTTTCCGGTGAAGAATTTTGAATGATTTTAATTATTTATATATAAACAGGAGTCATTATATAATGTTGCCGAATGTACACTGCTCAAAAAAATTAAAGGGAACACTTAAACAACACAATGTAACAAGTCAATCACACTTCTGTGAAATCAAACTGTCCACTTAGGAAGCAACACTGATTGACAATACATTTCACATGCTGTTGTGCAAATGGAATAGACAACATGTGGAAATTACAGGCAATAAGCAAGACACTTCCAATAAAGGAGTGGTTCTGCAGGTGGTGACCACAGACCACTTCTCAGTTCCTATGCTTCACTTTTGAATGCAGGCAGCGTTTTTACTCTAGTGGTAGCATGAGACGGAGTCTACAACCCACACAAGTGGCTCAGGTAGTGCAGCTCATCCAGGATGGCACATCAATGAGAGCTGTGGCAAGAAGGTTTGCTGTGTCTGTCAGCGTAGTGTCCAGAGCATGGAGGCGCTACCAGGAGACAGGCCAGTACATCAGGAGACGTGGAGGAGGCCGTAGGAGGGCAACAACCCAGCAGCAGGAGCGCTACCTCCGCCTTTGTGCAAGGAGGAGCAGGAGGAGCACTGCCAGAGCCCTGCAAAATGACCTCCAGCAGGCCACAAATGTGCATGTGTCTGCTCAAACGGTCAGAAACAGACTCCATGAGGGTGGTATGAGAGCCCGACATCCACAGGTGGGGGTTGTGCTTACAGCCCAACACCGTGCAGGACGTTTGGCATTTCCCCAGGTGGGCTGTGTAGAATGTCGTTTCCCCAGGTGGGCTGTATAGAATGTCGTTTCCCCAAGTGGGCTGTATAGAATGTCGTTTCCCCAAGTGGGCTGTATAGAATGTCGTTTCCCCAAGTGGGCTGTATAGAATGTCGTTTCCCCAGGTGGGCTGTTTAGAATGTCGTCTCCCCAGGTGGACTGTTTAGAATGTAGTTTCCCCAGGCGGGCTGTTTAGAATGTAGTTTCCCCAGGCGGGCTGTTTAGAATGTAGTTTCCCCAGGCGGGCTGTTTAGAATGTAGTTTCCCCAGGCGGGCTGTTTAGAATGTAGTTTCCCCAGGCGGGCTGTTTAGAATGTCGTTTCCCCAGGCGGACTGTTTAGAATGTAGTTTCCCCAGGCGGGCTGTTTAGAATGTAGTTTCCCCAGGCGGGCTGTTTAGAATGTAGTTTCCCCAGGCGGGCTGTTTAGAATGTAGTTTCCCCAGGCGGGCTGTTTAGAATGTAGTTTCCCCAGGCGGGCTGTTTAGAATGTAGTTTCCCCAGGTGGGCTGTTTAGAATGTAGTTTCCCCAGGCGGGCTGTTTAGAATGTAGTTTCCCCAGGCGGGCTGTTTAGAATGTAGTTTCCCCAGGTGGGCTGTTTAGAATGTAGTTTCCCCAGGCGGGCTGTTTAGAATGTAGTTTCCCCAGGCGGGCTGTTTAGAATGTAGTTTCCCCAGGTGGGCTGTTTAGAATGTAGTTTCCCCAGGTGGGCTGTTTAGAATGTAGTTTCCCCAGGCGGGCTGTTTAGAATGTAGTTTCCCCAGGTGGGCTGTTTAGAATGTAGTTTCCCCAGGTGGGCTGTTTAGAATGTAGTTTCCCCAGGTGGGCTGTTTAGAATGTAGTTTCCCCAGGCGGGCTGTTTAGAATGTAGTTTCCCCAGGTGGGCTGTTTAGAATGTAGTTTCCCCAGGTGGGCTGTTTAGAATGTAGTTTCCCCAGGCGGGCTGTTTAGAATGTAGTTTCCCCAGGCGGGCTGTTTAGAATGTAGTTTCCCCAGGCGGGCTGTTTAGAATGGGGTTTCCCATTGCATTTTGGAAAATGTTTGAAAATTCTGTTTTATTGGCTGTTAAGATGAATTACCATAATGTAAATGTGATTTCTGTCATTCTGATCACCGTGGGTGGATGCCCAGTGTCATTCTGATCACCGTGGGTGGATGCCCAGTGTCATTCTGATCACCGTGGGTGGATGCCCAGTGTCATTCTGATCACCGTGGGTGGATGCCCTAATGGGTTACGCATCCAATGTGTAGGTGTCCGGTAAATTTCTCAAAATGGCCAGTTAATTTGAATCTTCCCCGTCATGTTGTCCGGGCGCCACATTGTCCTTAACGGAAACCCTGGTCTGAGGGTGTGTTAGGGAACGATGCGCACACCCAGCACTCACCTCCACAGGGATGTCCCAGGTGAGTCTCTGAGGGGGCGGTAAGGAGCGCTCCACCTCTCCCTTACAGTGTCCGTCCTCTGTGTAACCCAGTTGGAAGGCATCTGTGGCCAGGGTGAACTGAGGACAGACAAAGAGCAGCTGTTACACACACACGCAGACACACACGCAGACACACACGCAGACACACACGCAGACACACACGCAGACACACACGCAGACACTCAAAGTTCAGTGGCTTCACCATTCACAAAGAGTATAAAACACACAGAAACTTGATCTGCCAAAAACTAATAACAAACATGTTTATCCTCTATCTGATTGAGCAAATCCTGAGAATATCCCATTTGGATAATAACTGGAACATCCTGATCCGGGCTATGCTCTATTTAACCACAGTCTACCTCACACATACACTAAAATCTGCAAGATCGGATTATATAAAACCAAGTGCTTGATCTCCATTGAGGACAGGTCATTTGGGCTGTCAAGGGGACACCCCCCCTATATCTTTTTAACCTCTAGCTCCAGCACCATACTAGTGTCTACACAATGTGAAAATGGCACATTTCTATGTCATGTAGCTAAAAAGAGAAGAAAAGGGCCCTAATAAAATGCTATTTGATTATGCCTGTTTGACAGATAAACACACACCTCCCACAGGTGTGCCACTGTCGGGGCGTCGGCCCAAGAGTGCTCTGCATTCAGCCCATTCTTCCCATTCTTGTACACCACCACAGAGAATGACTTATCAAACCACCTGAGAGACCGAGAGAGGGGAGGGAGCAGGAGAGAGGAGAGGGGGGGTGGGGGGTTTGGAGAGAGGGAGAGACACAGAGATATATATGTTTTTTATCAATTAGCTCAGTGCTTTCAGTTTTGAGAGTTGACCACACACTATCAAAGCAGAATATATACATCCCCTGACCACCCACCACTGCCCTGGTCCAGGACACAGATGTGAAGCACTTGATTTGGAGGGGGGAGAGAGGAGTGTGTACAAGAGGAACTTCGGCCTAGTGTCGATGATTCTAAACAACCAGAACCATGTCCATGGATGGAATATATCCGTCAATTACTTCACCTAAGCAACTGGTGCTCTTGGACTTGGAAAACATTTGCTGCTAATTCAATCAGGTTGTCACATACCGTGTGTGTGTGTGTGTGTGTGTGTGTGTGTGTGTGTGTGTGGTGTGTACTCAAATGCTCATGTGTGTGTAGCCCTACAGTACAGCACGTGTGAAAGGAAGAAAGGATAAAATGGACCAGATGAAGACCATCTGTTAACAAAGACATCCCGCCCTCTTCATTATGCACAATTCAACTCAATCTAGAGAACCGGTAAACTATGATAGAGGTGAACAGGAGATGTGCTTCACAAACAGCTTTGCCCTGCGGGGCCTAGGCCAAATCCCAAATGGAACCCTATTCCCTATATGGTGCACTAGTTTGGATCAGAGCCCTATAGGGCCCACGCCCTGGTCAAAGGTAGTGCACTACAGTATATAAGGAATAGGGAAAGGTAACATGGGAAAGGCAGAGTTGGACACTCTCTATAAAACGGGTCCTAAATTCACTCCACAGCCCCTTCCATCCTGTGAGGTGTTAGCAACAAGGCGGAAGCTCTGCCACATTTCTACATTCCGACTACGTAAGAGGCTCATCGTAATGCGCCTGCAGCACACAGTCTCACACACCTGTCATAACATTTCCCGTGGAGGAGGGACTTGGCGTAGCGGTCCAGGTTTCCCACAGGGTCTTCTCCCATCATTCCTTGCTCCTCATCGTCCAGGGTGACAAAGAAGGCGGCCCGCTCGATGCAGTCCAGCGAGCGCTTGTTCACCCCTGAGCTGAAGTACTGCTTTCTTACGGCACACCACGGCACCCTGGGACAAAACGCATTCCAAATCACGCCAACATTCATCACATTTTTTTATATATATTTTTTTTAAAAGGTAGACTCAAGATGACATCATCAACACAGAGTCGACTGTACTTCTTACTTACAGAAAGACATCAATATCAACAGCAAACAAAACGGACAAGAATCCTCAAATTGTTACTGAACACAGGGGAACATGTTCCCCTTCTGCAACCCACTCCCTGCGGAACAGTGAGCACGGTGATAAGGAACACGACAGAACACTTGACAGTAGTGTGAAAGTGATCCCACGGGACATGCCAGGACAAAACACCCCGTGAACAGACTAATCCAACCGTGTGGTTGTAATGGTTCCTTGCTCAACGGCGGGAACCCTTATTAGCAGTCATGACGAAGCTGAAGATGACTAAAGATACAATGGCGAGAGGAAGGGCGCGCTGCTGCTTGTACCGCACCCACACCCCCGGGAAAGAATGTGAGTTTTTAACGCTGTGTGTAAATTGTCTACGGGAACAGACGGGAGCACCACGGTGCAGAGTTGTTGTACGCGTCTGCACGGGAGTCGTGTTTGAAGTGTGTTTGAGAGAGAGTGAGCGAGGAAGAGAATCCAACTCATTCCGACTTACCACAATCAAAGCCCAGAAAGGCTCTGTTGGTGTACATAGACCATAACTGCACAGACTATTAACTACATTCAGTATAATTTACCTTAATCCTAGGATAATGCTTGCATTTGTGTAAAGAGAGCAGCAGTGGCCCAGTTTAGCAGGTTTTAACCAATACTGCTTTAGTTGTTTTATCTTATCGTAACACACACCCACGCAGCAAATGGTACTCATCGTTTTATCTCCTTATATACGAACCAGTCTTTTTTTCTCCCTTTTTCCTGTCGTCCCCCAGCATCTACTCTTGTCATCTTATATTCCTACCGCTGTTCCCCCCTCTCCTCTTTCACCTCATCTCACCTTTAGCCTCACTCCTTCCCCTCACCCTCAGTTCAGTTCCCTTCCCTCCATTCATTCATTCTCAAGCAACACTCTCCATTTCGCTTTGCCAACCCCCGTCGTTTGCTTGCTTCTTCCTTTAAAAATGGTTTAGGCCCTTCTCGCCTTCTCTTCCTCTTCGTGACTTCTCCATCTCTCGGCCGACACCGCTCTGCACTCTTCCTTCCCAAGTTGTGATCAGACCACTTGAGACTCTTGTGGCCATTGAGGTGACTGACGGACGCTCTGCTTGTCTGCGGTATCCTGCAGACCTGGGTTCAAATACTATCAGAAATCATTTCAAATACTTGAGTTGTGCTTGATTGAGCGTGCTTGGCTCAATGGACCAATGCAATAGGCCGGAAAACAAAAACCCTGCCCACTTGGCACTCCAGGCTGGCTAGAGTGAACGGTCAAAGTATTTGAGAGATTTCAAATCATATTTGAACCCACGTCTGTTATCATGCAGTGCAATCCTTGTCTGATGTCTCAAGCCAAAGTCTGCACATCTACAGCCGTCTCAGGCATAATGAACATGAAGCTCCGTAAGGGCCATCTAGTAGCCATACATCGGATCATGCAAAACAAGACACATTTAGGGGGATATCCGGGTGATGGAAAATGCAGAGAACTGTATTTGCAGTGTGTACATACACCTATGTGTACAGGCGCTCACGCACGCACACACACACACACACACACACACACACACACACACACACACACACACACCCTCTTCCCCCCACCACTATAGACACCTGTCTCCAGCAGTCAGTGCTCCCAGCCTGTCCTCTCCAGGTCCGGGGGGTGAAGGGTCATCTAGGATCCTCTGGATCTGGTACTCTATCTCTCTAGGGGAGAGGAGACGCCCAGCCTTGTAGACCCACAGCCTGAAGTAGCGCCCCCGGTGGTAGACAGTCACAAATTCACTGTCCTGCCAGTGCTGCAGCACATCTGGAGAGGAGACACACGTCGAAAGAGAGAGAGAGAGATGCAGAACACTACGCATTTGTATTTTATTTCACCTTTATTTAACCAGGTAGGCTAGTTGAGAACAAGTTCTCATTTACAACTGCGACCTGGCCAAGATAAAGCAAAGCAGTGCGACACAAACAACAACACAGAGTTAGTTACACATGGAATAAACAAGCGTACAGTCAATAATACAATAGAAAAAAAAAGAGTCTATATACAGTGTGTGCAAATGGCGTGAGGAGGTAAGGCAATAAATAGGCCATAGTAGCGAAGTAATTACAATTTAGCAGATTAACACTGGAGTGATAGACGAGCAGATGATGGTGTGTAAGTAGTGATACTTGTGTGCAAAAGAGCAGAAAGGTAAATCAAAACAATAAGGGGATGAAGTAGGTAGATTGGGTGGGCTATTTACAGATGGACTATGTACAGCTGCAGCGATCGGTTAGCTGCTCAGATAGTTGATGTTTAAAGTTAGTGAGGGAAATATAAGTCTCCAGCTTCAGCGATTTATGCAATTCGTTCCAGTCACTAGCAGCAGAGAACTGGAAGGAAAGGCGGCCAAAGGAGGTGTTGGCTTTGGGGATGACCAGTGAGATATACCTGCTGGAAGCGTGCTACGGGTGGGTGTTGTTATCGTGACCAGTGAGCTGAGATAAGGCAGAGCTTTACCTAGCATAGACTTATAGATGACCTGTAGCCAGTGGGTCTGGCGACAAATATGTAGAAAGGGTCGCCTTTGGTAACAAAACGGATGGCACTGTGATAGACTGCACCAGTTTGCTGGGTAGAGTGTTGAAAGCTATTTTGTAGAAGTCGAAGGATCGGTAGGATAGTCAGTTTTTTGAGGGTAAGTTTGGCAGCATTTAAGCCATCTAGCATTTAAGAGCAGTTGGAGGCCACGGAAGGAGTGTTGTATGGTATTGAAGCTCGTCTGGAGGTTAGTTAACACTGTCCAAAGAAGGGCCAGATGTATATAGAATGGGGTCGTCTGCGTAGAATGGATCAGGGAATTGCCAGCAGCAAAGCGACATCGTTGATATATACAGAGACAAGAGTCCCCCACAAGGCACCCCCATAGAGACTGCCAGAGGTCCGGACATCAGGCCATCCGATTTGACACACTGAATTCTGTCTGTGAAGTAGTTGGTGAACCAGGCAAGGCAGTCATTTGAGAAACCAAGGCTATTGAGTCTGCCAATAAGAATACGGCGATTGACAGAGTCGAAAGCCTTGACCACTTTTATCAATGGCGGTTATGATATCGATTAGTACCTTGAGCGTGGCTGAGGTATACCCATGACCAACTCAGAAACCAGATTGCACAGGGGAGAAGGTACGGTGAGATTCGAAATGGTCAGTGATCTGTTTGTTAACTTCTTCGAGATAGGGGGCACTCTTTTAATTTTTGGATAAAAACCGTTCCCGTTTTAAACAAGATATTATGTCACGAAAAGATGCTTGACTATGCATGTAATTGACAGCTTTGGAAAGAAAAAACTCTGACGTTTCAAAATCTGCAAAGATATTATCTGTGAGTGCCCCAGAACTAATGCTACAGGCGAAACCAAGATGAAGTTTCATACAGGAAATGCCCCAGATTCTGAAGGCGCTGTGTTCCAATGTCTCCTTATATGGCTGTGAATGTGCCAGGAATGAGCCTGTCCCTTTCTGTCGTTTCCCCAAGGTGTCTGCAGCATTGTGCCGTATTTGTAGGCATATCATTGGAAGATTGACCATAAGAGACTACATTTACCAGGTGTCCGCCCGGTGTCCTGCGTCAAAATTATTGCGTAATCTCCAGGTCCATGCGCGGTCCATGCGCGTTCCATTTCTTCAGAGGAGAAACTAAACTGCCAAGAATTACTTATCATCGAATAGATATGTGAAAAACACCTTGAGGATTGATTCTAAACAACGTTTGCCATGTTTCTGTCGATATTATGGAGTTAATTTGGAAAAAAGTTTGCGTTTTAATGACTTAATTAAAAAAAAAAAAAAAAAATTCTTACCCAAACGTGATGAACAAAACGGAGCGATTTGTCTACACAAATAATCTTTTTGTAAAAACTGAACATTTGCTATCTAACTGAGAGTCTCCTCATTGAAAACATCTGAAGTTCTTCAAAGGTAAATGATTTTATTTGAATGCTTTTCTTGTTTTTGTGAAAATGTTGCATGCTGAATGCTAGGCTAAATGCTATGCTAGGCTATCAATACTCTTACACAAATGCTTGTTTAGCTATGGTTCAATAGCATATTTAGAAAATCTGAGATGACAGTGTTGTTAACAAAAGGCTAAGCTTGAGAGCAAATATATTTATTTAATTTCATTTGCGATTTTCATGAATAGTTAACGTTGCGTTATGGTAATGAGCTTGAGGCTGTATTCACGATCCCGGATCCGGGATGGCTAGAATCAAGAGGTTAACTTGGCTTTCAGAGACTTTAGAAAGACAGGGCAGGATGTAACAGTTTGGGTCTAGAGTGTCACCCCCTTTGAAGAGGGGGATGAACGCGGCAGCTTTCCAATCTTTAGTGATTTCGGACAATACGAAAGAGGTTGAACAGACTAGTAATAGGGGTTCCAACAATGGCGGCGGATAATTTTAGAAAGAGAGGGTCCAGATTGTCTAGCCCAGGTGATTTGTACGGGTCCTGGTTTTGCAGCTCTTTCAGAACATCTGCTATCTGGATTTGGGTGAAAGAGAAGCTAGGGAGGCTCGGGCAAGTAGCTGCGGGGGATGTGGAGCTGTTGGCCGGGGTTGGGGTAGCCAGGAGGAAAGCATGGCCAGTTGTAGAGAAATGCTTATTGAATTGTTTGATTATCATGGATTTATCGGTGGTGACCGTGTTACCTCGCCTCAGTGCAGTGGGAAGCTGGTAGGAGGTGCTCTTGTTCTCCATGGACTTTACAGTGTCCCAAAACTTTTTGGAGTTAGAGCTACAGGATGCCCTTTGCTTTCCTGACTGCGTGTATTGGTTCTGGACTTCCCTGAAAAGTTGCATATCGCGGGGACTATTCAATGCTAGTGCAGTACGCCACATGATGTTTTTGTGCTGGTCGAGGGCAGTAAGGTCTGGAGGGAACCAAGGGCTATATCTGTTCTTAGATGTAATTTTTTTTTGAAAGGCTGCATGCTTATTTAAGATGGTGAGGAAATTACTTTTAAAGAACAACCAGGCATCGGGATAAGGTCAATATCCTTCCAGGATACTCGGGCCAGGTCAATTAGAAAGGCCTGCCCACAGAAGTGTTTTAGGGAGCGTTTGACAGTGATGAGGGGTGGTCGTTTGACCGCGGACCCATAACAGTTACAGGCAATGAGGCAGTGATCGCTGAGATCCTGGTTGAAAACAGCAGAGGTGTATTTGGAGGGCAAGTTGGTCATACTGTTTCCTTTATGGTCAATGCTAACAAACAAAGATTCCAAAACGGACTTTCTTTTGTGTGTGTGTATTTACCAGTCTCCTCTCCTGGAGTGCGAGTAGTGTTGAACATCCTCTCACACTGAGCTGCACAGAGAGGGATGACTGTACCTGGAACACGACTCTGAGAGAGTGAGTGAGAGAGAAAGAAAGAGAAGAAAAAAAACGGTTTTGTAGTTACAGTATCTTTGCATTGTTTAGCCTCAAATGCCTTTCTTTTCATCCAATTTGAATTTATTTGACCTTTATTTAACCAGGCAAGTCAGTTAAGAACAAATTCTTATTTTCAATGACGGCCTCGGAACAGTAGGTTAACTGCCTGCTCAGGGGCAGAACGACAGATTTGTACCTTGTCCGCTCGGGGGTTTGAACTTGCAGCCTTCCGGTTACTAGTCCAACGCTCTAACCACTAGGCTACCCTGCCGCCCCATGAGAGAGAAAGAGAGAGGAAGTGGAATAATTCATTGACGACAGTCAGATGCATAGTTCCTTAAAAAAAAAAGACCACCTCAGCGGAAAAATTGTAGAACTCGATTAAAGGTCCTTCAAATGACACTTTCACACAGTTGCTTCGATGAAATCGCCAGCAAATGAGTAAATATACCAAAACAACCCATGTTCAACTTCAGTATCCTTCATAAAGTAGGAATTGAGAAAAGGACGATAAATGAGGAACTAAAAGAAAAGGGTGTTCAACAAAGTTGGCTGGCTATTATTCATTCATTTATTTGACATTTTAAAGGATGAACTATCTAGATTTATTAGAAGAATAATTATTATAATCTATTATTAATGTATATATTTGTTGTTATTATTATTATCTGACTCATAACTCAGTGCTCCAGTTTGGTAAGATACTGTAGCATTCCTGTCACCGATGTCAACAACACCAAAGATTATGGATATTCTAACAAGATGCATGTCTCTCCACCCTAACAAGGGGAGTCGTTTACCACAAAGCTGCACGCTGGGCTTTCTAGCTCCCACCTATCCTTTCTTATGATTGGTGGACACATCTCATTATTGCAATACTTTTTTGAATATTCAATGAGGGTTGTTGACGTCAACCGCATGTATTCAATGGAGAGAGATGTTATGCTACTAGCGGCTAGTAACTAGCCTCACACCATGAATATGCATAGCCATCGAGACAAGTCTGATATAAAGTGGTTTTTTTTCTTCTCAAAGCTGCCGGGAAATCACGTGTCCTACTTATATCAGTACACTCATCACAACTTAAGCGTCACGAAACTTCTATTAGATTTAATAAACCTCACGTAGCAAATATGCCATACATTTGTTCGTTGACCAAATTCGACACTCTCGTTGACCTCCAAACAAAAATCCCTTGCTTGGTGGGCAAAACAATGAAACAAAATCGCCACCTGCTGGAGGGAGACAGATTTTGCGCCGAGTTGGGTCTCTCTCCTCCTCTCTGACAACACCCACCCACGTCTACAAACTGACACAGTGCTGTAAACGACAGTTAGACAGAATCAGGTTTGACCGGCCACATAATGACTTCAGTTCTATTCATATAAACTATGTCTGCAGCAACAGCAGCCCGATACAGACCGTTAGGGGAGACTCACTCCTATTCCAATGGGTTCCTTGGATCGGTTAACTTTAGACATTTCCCCTGAACAATAACACTGTACAGTGGGTATAGAAAGTCACCACCCTCTTTCAAAATGTTCACCTTTTGTTGCCTTGCAGCCCGAAATTAAAACACATCAAATCAGACTTTTTCCAGCTGCGAATTACAGTAAAATATCCTATTTGGATAAGTGAACACCCTCCTGAGTTAATACTTGGTGGAACCACCTTCTGCTTGAATTACAGCCACGAGTCTCGTTGAATACGTCTCTACTAACTTTGCACACCTGGACTGCGCAATATTTGCCCATTCTTCCTCGCAGAATTGTTCGAGCTCAGTCAAATTGCATGGTGACCGCTCATTGACTGCAAGTCACTCCACAGATTCAACGGGATTTAGGTCGGGCTCTGACGAGGCCACTTCAAGGACATCTACCTTCTTGTCCTTCAGCCACTGTACGGTTGCTTTGGTGATGTGCTTTGTGTAATTATCACGTTGAAACGTGAACCATCTTCCCATTTTCAACTTCCTGGCAGAGGGCTGCAGGTTCTCCTGCACTGTTGAAGAGAAACACCCTCACAACAGGATGCTGCCACTGCCGTTCTTTACCATGGGCGTGGTGTTCTTTACCGTAGGCGTGGTGTTCTTTACCGTAGGCGTGGTGTTCTTTACCGTAGGCGTGGGGTTCTTTGGGTGGAAATATGTATTGGGTTTTCGCCAGACATATCGTTTTGCATTCAGGCCAAAATTTTTGGTCTTATCTGACCACAGCATCTTTTGCCACTTGGCCTCGGAATCTACAATGCTCTTTTTAAAAATATATCCATCCCCTGACTTTATCTCGTAGATCTTTTGAAAGTACCTTTTCCGCCCAGGCGCACTACTAAAGTGGAGTCCTCTATGAACAACTGGTTTAATTCAGAACTAATCAAAGTCACTACAATTAAATCACAGATGTAGGCCAATTAGCTTGATTTGTGATCTGGAAGTTGGTTGGTTAAACCTCAGAAAGTTTGGGGGGGGTGTTCACTTATCCAAATAGGGCATTTTACAATTTTACTTTTAATACATTTTCAGATGAATTTCTCCCCCCTCCCCTCACTTGGATGTTGTGGGTTAAATAAAGCCGTAAAAAGTAACATTTGATGTGTTTTCATTTCAGGCTGACTAAGGCAACAAAAGGTGAACATTTTGAAAGGGGGTGGTGACCTTCTATACCCACTGTACATGTGTACTAGTACTGGTAGCAGGACTCACAGGCGTTAGCTGCTCACTGTTGACCTTGCGTCGGTAGAGCAGCAGAGCGGTGATGGTGTTGCCGGCCCTCGCTGCTTGGATGGGAGTGGGAGTCACATACAGAAAGTCCTAGTGGAGAAGAGGGGTCAGAGATGGAGGTGAGAGCGAGACAAAAATAAAATAGAAAAGGGAGTGTGAGACAGAGACAGACGAGTCAGCGGGAGGGAGAGCCGGCGGGAGGGAGAGCCGGCGGGAGGGAGAGCCGGCGGGAGGGAGAGCCGGCGGGAGGGAGAGCCGGCGGGAGGGAGAGACGGCGGGAGGGAGAGACGGCGGGAGGGAGAGACGGCGGGAGGGAGAGTCGGCGGGAGGGAGAGACGGCGGGAGGGAGAGACGGCGGGAGGGAGAGACGGCGGGAGGGAGAGACGGCGGGAGGGAGAGCCGGCGGGAGGGAGAGCCGGCGGGAGGGAGAGCCGGCGGGAGGGAGAGACAGCGGGAGGGAGAGACAGCGGGAGGGAGAGACAGCGGGAGGGAGAGACAGCGGGAGGGAGAGTCAGCGGGAGGGAGAGTCAGCGGGAGGGAGAGTCAGCGGGAGGGAGAGTCAGCGGGAGGGAGAGACAGCGGGAGGGAGAGACAGCGGGAGGGAGAGACAGCGGGAGGGAGAGACAGCGGGAGGGAGAGACAGCGGGAGGGAGAGACAGCGGGAGGGAGAGTCAGCGGGAGGGAGAGACAGCGGGAGGGAGAGACAGCGGGAGGGAGAGACAGCGGCAGGGAGAGTCAGCGGGTGGGAGAGACAGCGGGAGGGAGAGTCAGAGGGAGGGAGAGTCAGCGGGAGGGAGAGACGGCGGGAGGGAGAGACGGCGGGAGGGAGAGACGGCGGGAGGGAGAGTCGGCGGGAGGGAGAGACGGCGGGAGGGAGAGCCGGCGGGAGGGAGAGACGGCGGGAGGGAGAGACGGCGGGAGGGAGAGACGGCGGGAGGGAGAGACGGCGGGAGGGAGAGACGGCGGGAGGGAGAGACGGCGGGAGGGAGAGACGGCGGGAGGGAGAGACGGCGGGAGGGAGAGACGGCGGGAGGGAGAGACGGCGGGAGGGAGAGACGGCGGGAGGGAGAGACGGCGGGAGGGAGAGACAGCGGGAGGGAGAGACAGCGGGAGGGAGAGACAGCGGGAGGGAGAGACAGCGGGAGGGAGAGACAGCGGGAGGGAGAGACAGCGGGAGGGAGAGTCAGCGGGAGGGAGAGTCAGCGGGAGGGAGAGTCAGCGGGAGGGAGAGTCAGCGGGAGGGAGAGTCAGCGGGAGGGAGAGTCAGCGGGAGGGAGAGTCAGCGGGAGGGAGACAGACACAGAAGAGACAGACACAGAAGAGACAGACAGACAAAGGTAAGGACATGTGGCACTACAGCAGGTTTCTGGGGGCAACATTTCCAGTATTTCCGGAAGTTGAGGAATTCCTGCCCCAGCCCTGTCTCTGGAATGTCACAATAAGCAAATAGAGAGGGGCAGGTGAGGGAGAGGGCACTCTAGGCTTTTGGACGGTTGGAGAACTGAAGGTCTGAGAACTGAAGGCATGAAGACGGAAAGGAGGGGGGTATATGTTGCGGGAGAGAGAGAGAGATGAAGAGTATCACATAGACAGTATAACAGTGCATTTAAAGTTTACACAGAGTATCCCAAACATTAGGAGCACCTTCTTAATATCGAGTTATGCACCCTCAACCCCCCCATTTTGGCTTCAGAACAGCCTCAATTTCCAAAAAGGATGCTGGCCCATGTTGACTCCAATGCTTCCCACAGTTGTGTCAAGTTGGATGGATGTCCTTTGGATGGTGGACCATACTTGATACACACTGGAAACTGCTTTGTGCGAAAAACCCAGCCGTGTTGGCACCTACTACCATGCCTCGTTCAAAGGCACTTTCCATTTTTTGTCTTGCCCATTCACCCTCCGAATGGCACACATATACATCTCACTTGTCTCAAGGCTTAAAAATATATATATATATATATATATATTTTAGCCCTTTTTTCTTCCCAATTTTGTGATATCCAATTGGTAGTTACAGTCTTGTCCCATCGCTACAACTCCCGTACTGACTCGGGAGAGGCGAAGGTCGAGAGCCCTGTGTCCTCCGAAACACGACCCTGCCAAGCCGCACTGCTTCGGCTGGCTTATGCTCGCTCAGAAGCCAGCCGCACCAACAAGTCGGTGGAAACACCATACAACTGACCACCGAAGTCAGCATGCATGCGCCCGGCCCGCCACAAGGAGTCGCTAGTGCTCGATGGGACAAGGACATCCCGGCCAGCCAAACCCTCCCCTAACCCGGACGACCTGTCTCCTGCCCTTCATCTACACATATTGAAGTGGATTTAACAAGTGACATCAATAATGGATCATAGCTTCTTTTTCTTTATTTATTTTACCTTTATTTAACTAGGCAAGTCAGTTAAGAACAAATTCTTATTTTCAATGACGGCCTAGGACCAGTGGTTTAACTGCCTGTTCAGGGGCAGATCGACAGATTTGTACCTTGTCAGCTCAGGGATTTGAACTTGCAACCTTCCGGTTACTAGTCCAACACTCTAACCACTAGGCTACCCTTTCACCTGGATTCACCTGGTCAGTCTATGTCACAGAAAGAGCAGGTGTTCTTAATGTTTTGGAATCCCAGTGTATATCTATAGAGTATCGTGGGAAGAGCTGTACCATGCCATAGTAGTTGCTGTTGACCATGATGGGACCTCGTCCTCGTAGGTAGATGTACTCCTCCCACCAGTCACTCACCTGACAGACAGACAGACAGACAGACAGACAGACAGACAGACAGACAGAGAGAGAGAGAGAGAGAGAGAGAGAGAGAGAGAGAGAGAGAGAGAGAGAGAGAGACAGAGAGACAGAGAGACAGAGAGACACAGAGAGAGATTAGAAGTGAAATCCTTACACTACAACAGCTACGAGCCTAAGTGAGTGAGCGAACTGTGGATGTGTTTGTGTGTGTGGAAGTGAACAAACAGTATGTGTGCAGCAGTGAGTCTACTCACGTAGTTGGTAGCCCACAGAGCTTTGAGCTTGAGATAGCGCTGCAACCTGTTCCCCAGACTGTTCTCAAACTGAGCCGCCAACACAGTCATCCGCTGGAACCCCGGGCCACTCAGCAACGGACGCACCGACTCCAGGTACTAAGTGAGAGAGACCCACCACACACCTCGGATCAAACAGTGTACTGTGGTGTCTTCATTAGTTGTACACCTTAGCAAAACATTCTGCAACGGAAACCATTGACTCCGAGCTTCAATTTGGTTTGCAACAAAAACAAGAGTTCCTATTGGAAAACTTCAGCTAGGTCCTTCCCAGTTTCATTCTGTTTGCCTCTGTTTGATAACTAGTGAATACGCCCCAGGTATGAATGTTGCACCCATTCCACTCTGATTCAGTCCATCCTGTTTCAAATGGCCAAGATAAAAATGGATGTTCAATCGTTGTCAGTTTTCAGTTGACAACCAGCCATTTCAATTGTTCAAACTCTGTCAGGTTGGTCGTTGATCATCGCTAAGACAGCCATTTTCAAGCAGATTTAAGTCAAAACTGTAACTACGCCATTCAACGGCAGGAACATTCAATGTCGTCTTGGTAAGCAACTCCAGTGTGGCCTCGAGTTTTAGGTTATTTTCCTGCTGAAAAGGTGAATGTCTCCCAGTAACCACATATCCATCCACAGTTGTGAGTAAAGTCACACCGTATTAAAAACAAAAAGCCCCGACAGCTGTGATAGAAACAGGAAGTTTCACCCAAAAAATTGGATACAAACGCCGACACAATTTATTCGTTCGACACGGCGACATCTTTGTGTCTCTGTCAAATGAATTACGCGAGAAATATTCGATAAAAAGTACATTTCTTTGACACATTTTTGTTGGCAGTATTACATTAGTGCCTTATTGCGAACAGGATGGATGATTTGGAATAAAAAAAATAATTATTGTGCACAGGCTGCCTTCTTTTTACATTGTCACTTAGGTTAGTATTTTGACGCAACTGCAAAGTTGTTGATCCGTCCTCAGTTGTCTCCTGTCACAGCCATTAAACGGAGTAACTGTTTTTAAAGTTACCGATGGCCGCATGGTGAAATCCCCAAGCAGGTTCCTTCCGCTCCAGGAAACAGAGTTAGGAAGGGCGCCTGCATCTTTGTAGCGACTGGGTATATTGATAAACCATCCAAAGCGTAATTGATAACTTCAACATGTTCAAAGGGATAAGAATCCTGTCATCGCACTTATTGAGTCCATGCAACTTATTATGTGACTTGTTCAGCACATTGTTACTCCTGTACTTATTTAGGCTTGCCATAACAAAAGGGTTTGATCATATTACTCCAGTGCTAGCCTCCATACACTGGCTTCCTGTTAAGGCTAGGGCTGATTTCAAGGTTTTACTGCTAACCTACAAAGCATTACATGGGCTTGCTCCAACCTCTCTCTCCTATTTGGTCCTGCCGTACATACCTACACGTACCCTACAGTCACAAGACGCAGGCCTCCTTAATGTCCCTAGAATTTCTAAGCAAACAGCTGGAGGCAGGGCGTCCTCCTATAGAGCTACATTTTTATGGAATGGTCTGCCTACACATGTGAGAGACGCAGACTCAGTCTCAGCCTTTAAGTCTTTATTGAAGACTCATCTCTTCAGTAGGTCCTATGATTGAGTGTAGTCTGGCCCAGGGGTGTGAAGGTGAATGGAAAGGCACTGGAGCGATGAACCACCCTTGCTGTCTCTGCCTGGCCGGTCCCCCTCTCTCCAAAAGGATTCTCTACCTCTAACCCTATTACGGGGGCTGAGTCGCTGGATTACTGGTGCTCTTCCATCCTGCCCCTAGGAGGGGTGCGTCACTTGAGTCATTGACGTGATCTTCCTGTCCGGGTTTAGCGCATCCTCGGGTTCGTGCTGGGGGGAGATCTTTGTGGGCTATACTCAGCCTCAGGGTAGTAAGTTGGTGGTTGAAGATATCCCTCTAGTTGTGTGGGGGCTGTGCTTTGGCAAAGTGGGTTGGGTTATATCTTGCCTGGTTGGCCCTGTCCGGAGGTATCGTCAGACGGGGCCACAGTGTCTCCCGACCACTCCTGTCTCAGCCTCCAGTATTTATGCTGCAATAGTTTATGTGTCGGGGGGCTAGGGTCAGTCTGTTATATCTGAAATATTTATCCTGTCTTATCGGGTGTCTTGTGTGCATATAAGTATGCTCCCTCTTAATTCTCTCCCTCCCCTCCCGGAGGACCTGAGCCCTAGGACCATGCCTCAGGACTACCTGGCCTGATGACTCCTTGCTGTCCCCAGACCACCTGGTCGTGCCGCCGCTCCTGTTTTAACTGTTCTGCCTGCGGCTATGGAACCCTGACCTGTACACCGGACGTGCTACCTTGTCACGGACCTGCTGTTTTCAACTCTCTCTACCGCACCTGCTGTCTAACTGAATGCTCGGCTATGAAAAGCCAACTGGAAATTTCTCATGAGGTGCTGACCTGTTTCACCCTCTACAACCACAGTGATTATTATTTGACCCTGCCGGTCATCTATGAATGTTTGAACATCTTGGCCGTGTTCTGTTATAATCTCAACCCGGACAGCCAGAAGAGGACTGGCCACCCCTCAGAGCCTGGTTCCACTTTAGGTTTCTTCCTAGGTTCCTGCCTTTCTAGGGAGTTTTTCCTAGCCACCGTGCTTCTACATCTGCATTGCTTGTTGTTTGGGGTTTTAGGCTGGGTCTCTGTACAGCACTTTGTGAAATCGACTGATGTAAAATGGACATTTGATTGATACATCTGATTGGTTTAATACGTATTGACTCAAGACATTTCAGCTTTTCATTTTCAATTAAGCTTTTTTTAAAAATCCATTTTGACATTATGGGGTATTGTGTGTAGATCAGTGACAAAATATAAATTGGATACATTTTCAATTCAGGCTGTAACACAACAAAATTTGGAAAAATTCAAGGGGTGTGAATACTTCCTGAAACCACTATATCTCCGCCACTAGGGTGAACTGGGCACTCTTAGGTTGGCTATGCGTTTGGGGGAAGCGGATTCCTGGATCTGTGCACACTCACCCTCTCCAGTGTGTCTTTTATGGGCGGGACGGGCAGGCAAGGAAGAGAGGTCTGATAGCTGTACAGGAGAGGCTTCCTGCCAGATAGCAGACGCACCAGGGTCTGAGATGGGGGGGGGTGAAAGAGAGAGAGAGAGAGAGAACGAGAGAGAGAGAACGAGAGAGAGAGAACGAGAGAGAGAGAACGAGAGAGAGAGAGAGAGAGTGAGAAAACATCAATGAATCTACTAAAACTACAACCACAGTACAAACAAATATTTGTTTTATTACTAAACCAAGATAGACCACAGCCTGTCGTTTCCAATGGGAACAAATGAGTCATAGTGGGCAGAACAAGCAAGGAGGAGGCGTCTGCATGTTTCCGTTAGGGCACGCCTCCTCTGTGAAGTGCGCGTGTGCAATAACTCAATTTTTGCCGTTGCCGTCCTAAACAACGCAATTTTTAAACACTTTGGCAAAGGGTAAAGTCTTCAAAACTTAAGTCAGCTCTGTTCATAACAGATTTTACTTTTGAGAACAGAAAACTGCACCTGGCATCAAATGTTTCATCGATGAGAAAAATGTGCAGAATGTCAGCCAAAAGTTTCCTCATTGAGCGAGAGAGAGAGAGAATACATTCAATGAATACATTATAGTAGTAGACTGGTTGTCAGTGCGGCTGCAGGTCTGCGAGAGACTCCAAGGAAACATCACTGGATAAAAGAAAAACAAGTAACAAGGGGGACCTCTGTTGGTCAAAACGTAGAAGATCACAGCCCTGTACTGGCATGAGTTTAAAGAACAGGCCCTACCCATTGTCAGCCAGTTATTGTCATGAGAGAGACTGCCAGTCTCACGGTAATCGACTGTTAATATAATCCACTCACCACCATATTTGGCAGGCGACGGGAAACGCCAAGCGGATGCTTCACATTTATACGTCCAAGCTGAAAACATTTGTCACATTGTTCCCGTCTGTGGTACAACTGCAGCTACCTCTCCTGTTCATGCTTTGGCCACCGCGTGTACCATTGCCACAACAAATACCACGACCAGCGATTACAATATCACCACTATTCCATCCGTCTATATATACACACTACTACTACAGGGGGAGGAGGGGGAGAAAAAAAAAGGAACAAAATGCTAGAGTGAGAAGTTTCCTCATTAAAAGGTCTCCACCGTCTCTGGCATTAAGCTTACATACCACCCAGACTTTGGTGGTGGTGGAGATGTGTCCGTGCTGCTCAAACATCCAGCGGTGGTAGGAGAGCAGCAGCTTCAGACAGAACCTCAGGGTCAGGATGAGCGACAGCCACAGCAGGGTACTGAACACCAGCACTGACAGCATGGTCTGGCCCTGGACACTCAGAGAAAGACTACTGGTGGAGAGGAGAGAGGAGAGAGGAGAGAGAGAATACCAAACAATGAATGCATTATAGTAGTCGACTGGTTGTCAGTGCGGCTGCAGGTCTGCGAGAGACTCCAAGGAAACATCCCTGGATAAAAGAAAAACAAGTTAACAGGGGGGACCTCTGTTGATCAAAACGTAGAAGATTACAGCCCTGTACTGGCATGAGTTTTAAGAACAAGTTCTACCCATTGTCATGAAAGAGATGGCCAGTCTCACGGTAATTGACTGTTTCATTAATATAAACCACGTTTTGCATCTCCAGGCCTCCGTTACAAGCCACTGGTGCGGGCCTCGAACACCTAGATCTAATTCATTCATTGAATACACAACGTCACAATAAATCCATGATTTTATTTGAACAGAATATGATCTGGCCTACTGTATGTTATCTGGCTGTGCTCCATGCCATAGGCTGTAGAAGTGTTCATTATAATCAGACAAGATGTGCGTATAAGTCCCGTGCCATTATTTCATATCATGTGATTTTATAGTAAGAAGAATATAATTTAACTTAGCTGAATAAAATAGAAAGGATATTTTTCCTTTTTCCTGTTATTAAATGGGCAGGAACAGGGGAAAAAAATAACAAACACACACACACACACACACAATGAATGTTATAATGGGAGGAGGGCGCAGGAACGCGAGTTTACATACAGTGGGGCAAAAAAGTATTTAGTCAGCCACCAATTGTGCAAGTTCTCCCACTTAAAAAGATGAGAGAGGCCTGTAATTTTCATCATAGGTAGACTTCAACTATGACAGACAAAATTAGAAGAAAAAAAAATCCAGAAAATCACATTGTAGGATTTTTAATGAATTTATTTGCAAATTATGGTGGAAAATAAGTATTTGGTCAATAACAAAAGTTTATCTCAATACTTTGTTATATACCCTTTGTTGGCAATGACAGAGGTCAAACGTTTTCTGTAAGTCTTCACAAGGTTTTCACACACTGTTGCTGGTATTTTGGCCCATTCCTCCATGCAGATCTCCTCTAGAGCAGTGATGTTTTGGGGCTGTTGCTGGGCAACACGGACTTTCAACTGCCTCCAAAGATTGTCTATGGGGTTGAGATCTGGAGACTGGCTAGGCCAATCCAGGACCTTGAAATGCTTCTTACGAAGCCACTCCTTCGTTGCCTGGGCGGTGTGTTTGGGATCATTGTCATGCTGACTGCCATTGCTGACGGAAGGAGGTTTTCACTCAAAATCTCACGATACATGGCCCCATTCATTCTTTCCTTTACACGGATCAGTCGTCCTGGTCCCTTTGCAGAAAAACAGCCCCAAAGCATGATGTTTCCACCCCATGCTTCACAGTAGGTATGGTGTTCTTTGGATGCAACTCAGCATTCTTTGTCCTCCAAACACGACGAGTTGAGTTTTTATCAAAAAGTTATATTTTGGTTTCATCTTACCATATGACATTCTCCCAATCTTCTTCTGGATCATCCAAATGCTCTCTAGAAAACTTCAGACGGGCCTGGACATGTACTGGCTTAAGCAGGGGGACACGTCTGGCACTGCAGGATTTGAGTCCATGGCGGCGTAGTGTGTTACTGATGGTAGGCTTTGTTACTTTGGTCCCAGCTCTCTGCAGGTCATTCACTAGGTCCCCCTGTGTGGTTCTGGGAATTTTGCTCACCGTTCTTGTGATCATTTTGACCCCACGGGGTGAGATCTTGCGTGGAGCCCCAGATCGAGGGAGATTATCAGTGGTCTTTTATGTCTTCCATTTCCTAATTGCTCCCACAGTTGATTTCTTCAAACCAAGCTGCTTACCTATTGCAGATTCAGTCTTCCCAGCCTGGTGCAGGTCTACAATTTTGTTTCTGGTGTCCTTTGACAGCTCTTTGGTCTTGGCCATAGTGGAGTTTGGAGTGTGACTGTTTGAGGTTGTCGACAGGTGTCTTTTATACTGATGACAAGTTCAAACAGGTGCCATTAATACAGGTAACGAGTGGAGGATAGAGGAGCCTCTTAAAGAAGAAGTTACAGGTCTGTGAGAGCCAGAAATCTTGCTTGTTTGTAGGTGACCAAATACTTATTTTCCACCATAATTTGCAAATTAATTCATTAAAAATCCTACAATGTGATTTTCAGGATTTCTTTCCTAATTTTGTCTGTCATAGTTGAAGTGTTCCTATGATGAAAATTACAGGCCTCTCATCTTTTTAAGTGGGAGAACTTGCACAATTGGTGGCTGACTAAATACTTTTTTGCCCCACTGTAAATGGTAAAGTGAGTCAGCCATAACTATAGCCAACTAAGCCCAGGATGTAGCTTTAATAAGGGCATAGGTCATGTGTAGTATAACATTAATTATAAACTGGGTGGTTCTACTCTTCCTCCCTAGGACAGTGTCTGATGTAGTTACCGCACAGGGAGAGGTAGTGAGTAATATAGCTAGTTACCTGACGGGCAGGTGCTCCTGGATTTTGGCAATGAGGCCCATGGAGGGGTCAGAGCGCATGTACATGGTGGCCAGGATGGCTATGACAACAAACAGCCAGGAGGAAGGGCTGGCAGGGTACACCCCTTTGATCACCCTGTTCTGTCACCACAGAAGAAGAAGACCACAGTGTGAATATACTGTACATAGAATATGAAATGGTAGGACTAGTAGAAAAGAGAGAGGTCAGTGTACTGGATACTTAAAGACCAGTAGAAAAACATAGTGTCAGTATATAAGATGAATTGGATATGGTTACCTGAGGAATAGTAAAGAAAGTAGTAAATATGCATAACGATGAAAGTGAAGGTGATATAATGTATATTCATATGTATATACTGTACGTACACACACACACACACACACACACACACACATTCAAGGGTTTTTCTTTATTTTTACTATTTTCTACATTGTGAGCTGGATCAGATGACCTGGCCTCCACAATCACCCGACCTCAACCCAATAAAGATGGCCTCGGAAGAGTCGGACTGCAGAGTGCAGGAAAAGCAGGCAACAAGTGCTCAGCATATGTGGGAAATCCTGCAAGACCGTTGGAAAAGCATTCCAGGTGAAGAGAGAATTCCAAGTGTGTGTAAAGCTGTCCTCAAGGCAAAGGGTGGCTACTTGAAAGAATCTCAAATATATTTTGATTTGTTTAACACTTTTTTCTTTTTTGTGGTCACTACATGATTCCATGTGTGTTATTTTATCGTTTTGATGCCTTCACTATTATTCTACAATGTAGAATATAGCAAAAACAAAGAAAAACCCTGGAATGAGTAGTTTGTGACCAAACTTTGGACCGGTACTGTATATAAGTGTAAAGGACTGGTTTTAGAGGAAGACCCGGCACATACTGAACCCTTCATCTCAACATTACCCAATTCAAACTCTTAAATATATAATAAACTCTTAAACATGCCTGAGGCAGGAGTCTAAAGAGGAAATGTTGCACAGGAAAAAAAAAAAAAAACTATCCAACATTGGAGTTGACAGACAAAAACTTGGGGCGTGGCTACGCTTCGAGTCAACGGCTCATGACAATACCTGAGCATGCACAGGGGCACCATGGCAACCAGGTTGGGAGGCGTGTCCGAGTGAACACGAGTTCAATACTTTTGACGTACAAGAAAGGCCTAGCCATTATTGAGCCGCCTTTGCTTGTAAATATCCTTTGATATCGGTTGATTTAAATGGGATTTTGTCTGTATGTAATGATCGCTGCAAAATTAATTGCCTCAGAGGACATTAAAGTTACCTAAAAAAAGTTGAGCACTACAAGATAGACGACATGAGGGAAGTGACGTTGCATAAAAATAAAAAAAAGCCATGCGACACAACTTCACAAAAAAAACACTTATCAGCACAGCTGTATAGTGAGCAGAGCAAAATACTGTAAGTAATGTACTAACAAAAAGGTATTTGTTGACATATTTATACATCAAAGTCCAGCTCGTTTCCCTCTGCATCAGGCTCTGTAGCACCTACATATTGCATTTCACAGAACATGAACAAACACATGCATACATTCTCTCACACATAGAGACACACGCACTCATGTTGTCCTATATACAGTATATGTATACAGTACCAGTGTCAACTGTTTTGAACACCTACTCATTCAAGGCTTTTTCTTTATTTTTACTATTTTCTACATTGTAGAATAATATAGTGAAGAAATCAAAACTATGAAATAACACATATGGAATCATGTTGTAACCAAAAAAGTGTTAAACAAATAAAAATATTTTTAATTATTCAAAGTAACCACTCTTTGCCTTGATGACAGCTTTGCACACTCTTGGCATTCTCTCAACCAGCTTAACCTGGAATGCTTTTATAACAGTCTTGAAGGAGTTCCCACATATGCTGAGCACTTGTTGGCTGCTTTTCCTTCAATCTGCGGTCCAACTCATCCCAAACCATCTCAATTGGGTTGAGGTTGGTGATTGTGGAGGCCAGGTCATCTGATGCAATACTCCATCACTCTCCTTAGTCAATATCCCTTACCCCACCTGGAGGTGTGTTGGGTCATTGTCCTGTTGAAAAACAAATGATAGTCCCACTAAGAACAAAGCAGATGGGATAGTGTTTCGCTGCAGAATGCTGTGGTAGCCATGCTGGTTAAGTGTGCCTTGAATTCTAAATAAAATCAGACAGTGTCACCAGAAAAGCTCCATCACACCTCCTCCATGCTTCACGGTGGGAACCACACATGCGGAGATCATCCTTTCACTTACTCTGCATCTCACAAAGACAAAAACAATATCTCAAATTTGGACTCATCAGACCAAAGGACAGATATACACCGGTCTAATGTCCATTGCTCGCATTTCTTGGCCCAAGCAAGTCTCTTCTTCTTATTGGTGTCCATTAGTAGTGGTTTCTTTGCAGCAATTTGACCATGAAGGCCTGATTCATGCAGTCTCCTCTGAACAGGTGACGTTGAGATGTCTGTTCCTTGAACTCTGTTTTACATTTATTTGGGCTGCAATCGGAGGTGCAGTTAACTCTAATGAACTTATCCTCTGCAGTAACTCTGGGTCTTCATTTCCTGTGGCGGTCCTCATGAGGGCCAGTTTCATCATAGCGCTTGATGGTTTTTGTGACTGCACTCTTTAAATTTTCCGGATTGACTGATTTTCATGTCTTAAAGTAATGATGGACTGTCGTTTCTCTTTGCTTATTTGAGCAGTTCTTTCCATAATGTGGACTTGGTCTTTTACCAAGTAGGGCTATCTTCTGAAGTGCTTTGAGAGACTAGTCAATATCACCTCCACCCTACCTGACACCCTAGACCCACTCCAATTTGCTTACCGCCCAAATAGGTCCACAGACGATGCAATCTCAACCACACTGCACACTGCCCTAACCCATCTGGACAAGAGGAATACCTATGTGAGAATGCTGTTCATCGACTACAGCTCGGCATTCAACACCATAGTACCCTCCAAGCTCGTCATCAAGCTCAAGACCCTGGGTCTCGACCCCGCCCTGTGCAACTGGGTACTGGACTTCCTGACGGGCCGCCCCCAGGTGGTGAGGGTAGGCAACAGCATCTCCTCCCCGCTGATCCTCAACACGGGGGCCCCACAAGGGTGCGTTCTGAGCCCTCTCCTGTACTCCCTGTTCACCCACGACTGCGTGGCCACGCACGCCTCCAACTCAATCATCAAGTTTGCGGACGACACAACAGTGGTAGGCTTGATTACCAACAACGACGAGACGGCCTACAGGGAGGAGGTGAGGGCCCTCGGAGTGTGGTGTCAGGAAAATAACCTCACACTCAACGTCAACAAAACTAAGGAGATGATTGTGGACTTCAGGAAACAGCAGAGGGAACACCCCCCTATCCACATCGATGGAACAGTAGTGGAGAGGGTAGCAAAGTTTTAAGTTCCTCGGCATACACATCACAGACAAACTGAATTGGTCCACTCACACTGACAGCGTCGTGAAGAAGGCGCAGCAGCGCCTCTTCAACCTCAGGAGGCTGAAGAAATTCGGCTTGTCACCAAAAGCACTCACAAACTTCTACAGATGCACAATCGAGAGCATCCTGGCGGGCTGTATCACCGCCTGGTACGGCAACTGCTCCGCCCTCAACCGTAAAGGCTCTCCAGAGGGTAGTGAGGTCTGCACAACGCATCACCGGGGGCAAACTACCTGCCCTCCAGGACACCTACACCACCCGATGTCACAGGAAGGCCATAAAGATCATCAAGGACATCAACCACCCGAACCACTGCCTGTTCACACCGCTATCATCCAGAAGGCGAGGTCAGTACAGGTGCATCAAAGCTGGGACCGAGAGACTGAAAAACAGCTTCTATCTCAAGGCCATCAGACTGTTAAACAGCCACCACTAACATTGAGTGGCTGCTGCCAACACACTGTCATTGACACTGACCCAACTCCAGCCACTTTAATAATGGGAATTGATGGGAAATGATGTAAATATATCACTAGCCACATTAAACAATGCTACCTTATATAATGTTACTTACCCTACATTATTCATCTCATATGCATACGTATATACTGTACTCTACATCATCGACTGCATCCTTATGTAATACATGTATCACTAGCCACTTTAACTATGCCACTTTGTTTACTTTGTCTCGATACCATCTACTCTATACTCGATACCATCTACTGTATGCTGCTCTGTACCATCACTCATTCATATATCCTTATGTACATATTCTTTATCCCCTTACACTGTGTATAAGACAGTAGTTTTGGAATTGTTAGTTAGATTACTTGTTGGTTATCACTGCATTGTCGGAACTAGAAGCACAAGCATTTCGCTACACTCGCATTAACATCTGCTAACCATGTGTATGTGACAAATAAAATTTGATTTGATTTGACCTTGTCACAACACAACCGATTGGCTCAAATGCATTAAGGAAAGAAATTCCACAAATGAACTTTTAACAAGGCACACCTGATAATTGAAACACATTCCAGGTGACTACCTCATGAAGCTGGTTGAGAGAATGCCAAGTGTGGCTATTGTGAAGAATCCCAAATAGAAAATATATTTTGATTTGTTCAACACTTTTTTGGTTATTCCATGATTCCATGCGTGTTATTTCATAGTTTTGACGTCTTCACTATTATTCTACAATGTAGAACAGAGTAAAAATAAAGAAAAACCCTTGAATGAGTGAACCATTATCATGGTACAGGTGGGAAAATACATGTCATCTATGCACGTAAATAGAAAATGGAGGACGTGTTTTCCGTGGTTCATTTCCATGCCAGCCAGGCAGGCTATACTCCTGTTGTAAAGTGGCTGTGTGTAATAACACAAGGTACGTTCTGAGCAAATATTGTAAGAAGTAACACACACTAAGAAAATACTGCAAAGTTGCCTCTGCACCATTTTGTTATCAACACACACACACACACACACACACACACACACACACACACACACACACACACGGTCCTTCTTTACCCTCATTCGGCTGATCCTCTTCTTCCAGGAGCGCAGGCCAGAGAGGTAGATCTGGGACAGGGCCTGGTAGGAAAGGCGCAGGTCGATCCCCTCGGGGGTGATGGTGAACTGGAAAGCCACTGCCTGGTGGGCCTCTGCCATCGCTACGGAAACAGGACCAGAGTCACATACAATCATCTATTAAACAGGAAAAGTTACAGTTACAACTACAGCACCATCAACTATAGAAACAGGACCATACAGTTGCATAAAATATTGTACTGATGGTCTACCTCAGGGCTCTGCAACCCTGTTCCCGGAGATCTACTGTCCTCTAGGCTTCACTCCAACCCTGTTCCCGGAGATCTACTGTCCTCTAGGTTTCACTCCAACCCTGTTCCCGGAGATCTACTGTCCTCTAGGTTTCACTCCAACCCTGTTCCCGGAGATCTACTGTCCTCTAGGTTTCACTCCAACCCTGTTCCCGGAGATCTACTGTCCTCTAGGTTTCACTCCAACCCTGTTCCCGGAGATCTACTGTCCTCTAGGTTTCACTCCAACCCTGTTCCCGGAGATCTACTGTCCTCTAGGTTTCACTCCAACCCTGTTCCCGGAGATCTACTGTCCTCTAGGTTTCACTCCAACCCTGTTCCCGGAGATCTACTGTCCTCTAGGTTTCACTCCAACCCTGTTCCCGGAGATCTACTGTCCTCTAGGTTTCACTCCAACCCTGTTCCCGGAGATCTACTGTCCTCTAGGTTTCACTCCAACCCTGTTCCCGGAGATCTACTGTCCTCTAGGTTTCACTCCAACCCTGTTCCCGGAGATCTACCGTCCTCTAGGTTTTCCACTCCAACCCTGTTCCCGGAGATCTACTGTCCTCTAGGTTTTCACTCCAACCCTGTTCCCGGAGATCTACTGTCCTCCAGGTTTTCCCTCCAACACTAATTTAGCACACCTGATTCTAATAATTAGCTAGTGGATAAGCTGAATCAGTTTAATTACAACTGGGGTTGGATTGAAAACCTACAGGAAGGTAGCTCTCTAGGAACAGGGTAGGAGAGCCCTGGTCTACATCTTTAAGTTCCAGGCCGGACCGGGGTACTGCAGACAATGTATTCAGAAAGCAGGATTCCCCATTATAGTCAATGGGAGTATGACAGTCATAGTGGTCAATATTCATGTATTTAAAAAATAAATAAATTTTAAAAAATTTAAAAAATTATGTCATAATGCAATCAGTGTACCAATACTTGCTTCTACTTCACCATTTCCTTTTTTAAAATCGCATACAGAAGAAGTTATAATGTTTATTTGCAGCCTGCAGTACCCTTCAACTTGGGCTACTCAATGAGAGAGGGCAGCACTGAGCTAGCCTGCAAATTCACTTCCTGGAGTAGCTCAAACTGCAGGTGCAACATTTCCAAAAACTCCTCCACGAAGCAAGATGGTGACATGCTAAAACGACACTTTCCGATGTTCAAACGCGCCACTGAGACCTCACATAGGAAACAATGGGGCGACGTCAATTGAGTCCCCTGACAATAACAATTCACAGATGATGAAACGATCGGTCTGTGACACTTCAACCGTAATATTAGCATCTATCCAATAGGGTTCGGGACGATACCAAGCATCTCGATACTTGTTAGGACACAAAACACGAGGCGGATGTAACTTCATTAGGAAAACAGCCCTGATGTTGGAAACAAACATCATTATGTTGTCATCCACAGTCACATGTATTTATTGTCCAAGCTTATAACACACTATTTTACAGGCAGCAGGTTTTTAAAGGACCAAAAGGGTTCGGTCAGCTCCGTGATTACATTGTTGCCGTCTAAAAAAAATGTTGCGATGCTGGTATTGTCACAGCCTTTATCGAAGAGAAAGAAAAAACATTGGCATGTTCAATCAAGTGCTCACTGATTGAATCAAGTTTTGGTGAATGGCAATGTGCCGCTGTTCAGTATTAGTCTATTATCCAATACTTTCAGATCTACATAAAGAACCTGGGTACATTAGGTCTACATGACTACCTGTCAGTTCAGTTCTAGTCTCGGTCATTCCTCACATGGTTGAACTGGATCATTTCCAAACGCCAACGCTATAAGTGTAGCCGATACTGTAACTGTGCAGTGAAAAAAAAGATGCACAGATGTGTGGGGTCACACACACACACAACAAGGGGTAAAGTTCACTGGTACAGCTTGCCACTGTTGTGTGACGGTTCACATAATACCAACGTGACTGAACCGATTCCAGTTGTAATAGCCACACACACACACACACACACACACACACACACACACACACACACACACACACACACACACACACACACACACACACACACACACACACACACACACACACACACACACACACACACACACAGAGAAAAAAACACACCCCTGCCATGTACACACTGACACACACAACATTGGCCCAAGATGTGATGGTTGACCAGTCTCCAGTACCCAGTTGGCCTTCAACTTGGGCAATTCAATGAGAGAGGGCAGCACTGAGCGAGCTTGCAAAGTCACTTGCTAGAGTAGCTCAGAGAGAGAGAGAGAATATGTGTTGGAATGAGCAATGCATATTTCTCCCTTCACTCTGATGGGGTTTGCATCTCTCTCTTTATCTTCCCATATGTCTCTCTCACAACCAGAGAGAAAGGGACGGTAAGAAGAGCGAGAGAAAGAGAGAGCGAGGAAGTAAGAAGATCGAGAGGAAGAGAGAGAGAGAGGAAGTAAGAAGAGCAAGAGCGAGAGAGAGAGCGATTGAAAGAGATTGAACGAGTGGGTGTTTAAACTACGTGACACAGTAAATGACAAAGAATCCATGCACACGCGTGCGCGCGCACACACACACACACAAAATGTAGAGGTGTGCACACAGTCAGAAATACACAAAGAATGTGCAAGTGACACACACATACAGAGAATAATAACAATTGAGGTATTGTGACAATGAAGGAGAGGATTGTTGTTCAGAGTAAGAGTCTTCCATGCTCAGGGTAAGGCAGCTGCCATGCCTCCCGCTCCTCTCCTCAAGTGAAAGACTCCCTCTCCTCTCTGCAAGTGAGACTACATGCCTGCCCTGCATCCACAAATCCTGAACAGGTTCAAACATTGATTTCTACAGCGTGCAAACAATCCAGATGAGTTACTGAGTTATTAGTCTACATTCGCAAAGTCACTGGGGATAGTTTCAAAGAACACTGGTTCAATATGGTGTGTATAGCCCTCCAGCTATAGCTCTCTGGGTGGGGTCTTACAAGCTTTACATGGTAAACAGCACTGAGTGAAACTACAGAAATACAACTATTGAGTAGGCTACGTTCCTCGCAAGGTGGTGAAACAAGTTTCAAGTTGACAAATAACCTTTGCACTCAGTAACCTGCAAACGGGCGTCTTGGAAATGAAATAGTATGTGGTGAAGCAGGTTTGGCGTGATCATTGGGAGAAAGGAAAGAACTCGCTCTGGGAGTTCACTTGCACGTGAACGCGATGGTACAATTACGCAATGTTAACGAATTCACAAGGCGCCCGACTCCAAAACAGGGGGAACATGTGGTGCCACGCACATTCAGTTGTTTATACCGCATGTTAATTGATAATAAATGAAATCAATGAGCTAATTAACTGTCTGTGTGTGTAGATCTGTAGAATATACAGAATATAAAGGATAGGTCTACTTTCTCCACCTATATCTGATTGCAGTGACATGAATTGTGCACGAAATGTGAGCCAAGGGAAGATTTTATTGGACCATTTAGGGCTAAACAGTCGCCCCATCCACTTCCTGCCTGTGTGTAGGTCTATCAGCAAAGACATCTCGGTTATGTTATGACGTTTCTACAGGAAAACTACAGGTCTACTTAGGCCCTAGCCTACTTGTAGCCAATAGTCCAATCGTATGCAACATTCCTACAAACGAGGGACTCGTCATATGTTTTAGCCAACAAACAAAACAACTTGTTGCAAACAATGGTGAAAAAAAACCACCCAATTGTCAAACTTGAGTAAAAGTAAAGATGCCTCTTAATAGAAAATGACTCAAGTAAATGTAAAAGTCACCCAGTAAAATTCTACTTGAGGAAAAGTCTAAAAGTATTTGGTTTTTAAATATACTTGTGTATCAAAAGTGTAATTGTTCAAATATACTTATACTATCAAAAGTGAAAGTATAAATCATTTAAAATTCCGTATTTTAAGCAAATCAGATGGCATGAATGTAAAATATATACGCTTTTTTTAATATACAGATAGCCAGGGGCACAGACATAATTTACAAACAATGCATGTGTTTAGTGAGTCCGCCAGATCAGAGGCAGTAGGGATGATCAGGGATGTTGATAAGTGCGTGAATCTGACCGTTTTCCTGTCCTGCTAAACACTCAATATGTAACGAGTGTTTTTGGGAGTCAGAGAAAATGTATGGAATAAAAAGTACATGATTTTCTCCAGTAATGTAGAGTAAGAGTACAAGTATTCAAAAATATAAATAGTACAGGTACACAAAAAAAAACACTTTAGTACTTTAAAGTATTTTTACTTAAGGAGCCTTATATTTATTTTATTTTACCTTTATTTAACTAGGCAAGTCAGTTAAGGACAAATTATTATGTTCAATGAAGGCCTAGGAACAGTGGGTTAACTGCCAGTTCAGGGGCAGAACGACAGATTTGTACCTTGTCAGCTCGGGGGTTTGAACTTGCAACCTTCTGGTTACTTGTCCAACGCTCTAACCACTAGGCTACCCTGCCACCCCAAGGGGGTGACAGGCCCACTTAGACAAATGAAAAGTAGGCCTATAACAAAGCAATTAAAAGTTATGTTTTTACCTAACGACTCTATAAATTATTTCACCTGGCCGTTAGAGGTCCAAAAACATGCAACACTCATGATGCACTGACAAAGTAGACTACTGTTGCATTGGGATAAAATATATATTTTTAATTACTGTATCGTATATTCGTCAGAAACTGTTATGTTCCACGCGGGAGTTGGACAGGTTACTTTCTAAATGTAATCAGTCACAGTTACATGTCCAAAGTTGTAGCCAGTAACGGAACTTTTGGATGACCCAAACCCAATAATGTAATCTGATTACATCCAGTTACTTTTAGATTACTTTCCCCTTAAGAGGCATTAGAAGAAGACACGCATGTATGTTACCAATTGAACGACATCTATTGCAGGATAAATCAATGTTAAAGTTTGTTTTTATGGGTTGGTTATGTAGGCTTCTTCTAACCCATTGCTTTATACTACATATAATATGATTAAATGGTAACTTCACATTAAAAATCCAAGTCTATCAGAATCCCAGTCATGCCGTGATCTTCAAGAGGAGGATTTGGGAATGTGGAAGTATAGATGAGCCAAATTGTTTTACCTGAGAATAACCCCAAAACGAAGGACTTATTAGCCAGCGCTACTCTGTTGTTTACGATTTTGTTTTCATGGAGGACTGATGGCTCATTGATTCAAGTTGAAAAATAAATGCTGCCCTCATGGAATGGCATGCACTACTGAAAAGTGCTATTTACATGTGAAAAATGAATGCCATTTGCTATAGGCCTATTGTTTACCTTTTTGATGGTGACACAGTTTAACAGTTTAAAACAGTTTAAAAGGCACAAATAGCTAAATGAGACGCATTTTGATTGACAATGGGACGGCAGGTAGCCTAGTGGTTAAAGCTTTGCTGGATCGAATCCCCGAGCAGACGAGGTAAAAAAAAAAAAAACTGTCGTTCTGCCCCTGAACAAGGCAGTTAACCCACAGTTCTCCGGTAGGCCGTCATTGTAAATTAGAATTTGTTCTTAACTGACTTGCCTAGTTAAAATAAAGGTTCAAATATTTAAAAATGCGCCGTAGACTGCTGTCATCGTAGACTGCCGCCTCCAAGTGTTTATTCAAGTTGGATCATCTTTGGATGCCGATAGTTTGGCCTACACAGGTGGGCAGCGGCGCCTCATCTTTTCCAGCGATCCATCAAACACATTTGGTGTGTCATCACAATGGTCTCTTGACTTGTGGTCGGGTGGCCCAAATGTAAACCTTTTTTCAATGCTGATTTCAATGTCATTGAGAAAACAGAAGTGTCAAATATTCTTTTTCGCAACATCCTTTCTGAAATGAAAAGTAATCCCCGAAGTAATCTAGTTTTTCAAAAGTATATGTAATCCGATTACAATAGTTTTGCTGGTAACGGATTACAGTTACCCTTTTTGTGTTATCCCTTACATGTAATCCGTTACTCCCCTACCCTGGTTCCGCGTCCCTTCGAACGAATGGTGGGTTCATTCAATATCGCACATCCATCGCTCGCTACACACAAAAGTCAACACACTAACTAGCAGTAGTGCACTGAAAACCACGCCCAAGGAAAACCACAACGAGTAGACAATAATGTAATAGAAATACCTGTATTAGTCTTGAAATGTCTTGCCGTAAAAGCACCCCAAAGGAGTTATTCAAACACCGAATCTCTTCTTTTTTGTTGTTGCTACATGCAACCACTCCTTAAACTCTCAGTGAAAACAGACTGGAGTAGGTGGGCAGCGGCGCCAGAGAGCCACATACATGGATGACATCACTCTCACAACCCCGCCTCTTTTTTTGTGTGTCACATGGGACGCGGTGAACAAACACCCTTTCCGAGCGCATTTACCAATAGAGTCAATACAGTAAATTATCAATCAATATTACACATCGCTACACAGTGTAGTCTACATTTGGCAATATTTATATATATTTTTTAAATACTATTTTTGCTAAAGAAAATGCAGATGTTGAGCACTGCATATGGTCAGTAATCCTAATTAATAGAAGAGTAGGAATTGAGGCAGTTTCTTAACTTCTGATGTAGTTTATTGTTCTTTATTTATCACAGGCAATAATAATAATCATAATAGTGCACTTTCATTTTTTATTTTTTATATAATACAGACATTTCTTATTTAATCCTCCTCATCATGTTGTTTTCCCCCAAATTTCTGTTTTGAATTTTTAAGAATTGTTTTGTTCTACTGTGTATGAAGTGTGTGTGTGGGGGGATAACAGTTTTACAATCTTGGAATGATCAATAACGATGACAACAATAATCATATTGTGAGTACAGGGTGAATAAAGAATCGAGACATGGTTTCATACTGTATACAATGGACAGACACATGGGGAGGGGTGTGATTATATAAGGATGGGCTGGGGTTGAGGTATTTTCATCTGGATAAGAGGATTGGGGGGGGGGGTGTTCAAGAAGAGATACAAAGAGATAATGAGGGTGTAGGAAGGGGGCAAGGAGGGGGTTGAGTTGGTTGGAGAGAGAGGGGGCCTTTCGTTGTAAGATTCACCCGCGATGGGGGTCAAACTTCTCCCCCTCATCCCATCATTTACTTTGAACGGTTATTTACACATAATGTCTAAGAAGGGTTTCGCTCTAGTTGTATCTCCAGACAGTTTCCCCTAGGCGGGGCGTCAAAGCGCTCACTAACAGCAACGTCCAGGCCCTTTGGCCTCGACAACGCCAATTGAAACCAATAGAAGCCAAACTCTTTTAGATGTGGAGCAACAGAAATAGGCAGGGAGAGGCCTACCCCACCTATACAAAAGGTAGGGGTAACGCTGTCTCCCACTACCCCTCTCTGGTTTAAAGCACAGGGTAATGGAGAATGAAAGACTGTGGGGTCGTCTTGTGTCACATCTCGCTCCCATTCACATGACCCCTGACCTAGCATTAGAATGTGGCGGGGAGTAGGATGAGGGCTCGGAACAGGACACACAAACGGACAGGTCGAGCAAATATAACAGGCATGTACCTCCCTCCGTACGCATCATCTTAAGGCGCCAAAACTCATTCCTGGCTATGCAAACTCTTACAACTACTATTCTGTGCAGGACGGTGCTGGATTCATATGCCACCGATGCAGTAAAAATAAAATAAACATTCAGTCATCACCCCCTACATTGCTTTCCAGTAGTGTCATGCAGCATTTCATTGGAGACTAGCTCGGCCAGCATGGTTACACATCCACCATGCTGGAAAGGACAATGTGAAAGGAAAATATCCAAGACAGCACAGTACGGTTCGAGTCGGCACGATATTAGGAAAATGGATACATGATTCCTGCCAAAAGGCCTTGAGTGAAGGGTGTGAGCTACAATGAGAGGTGAGCTACTAAAAGTCAACAAGCCATAATCGTGTTCTTTGCTGTGTTGGAAGGGGAGCAAGACGAGCCCCAGGTCAGGAAATAGAGGAAGACTGCCCTCCCACTCTTTTCGTATTTCATGGTAAATGGCCATTTCACACCAGGGAAGTATCCAGTACAGCCGTAATAGACAGAGAGTACGCTAAGTAAAGAGTTAAAATAACCAACTGTTCCACGTCTCCTAGCTACAGAACCGCCCCTGTTTGCTGTACGAGGAGTTGTGTGCTATGGTAGCAGCGTGTTGACTCGGACTGATATGAAGTGTGATGATGGCTGATGGGGAAGTGGTGTGCCGTGCCGCGGTGAGTCTCAGTGACTGTGTCGTGGTCACAGCGGGTCACGTGAGGCAGGGTGAGACTGATAATAGGGGGCTTAGTGGCCGTGGCATGAAACTACAAGGTGTCGACTGATGACGAGGGATTAGAACGAAACCTGCGCTTTCTTTTGGTGCTCTGTGCAAGGGGAAGGGGTACGTGGGGGGGTCGCGATGAAGGAAGTGGGGGGCAGTGGCCAAGGGAGAAGGGATGGTAGGGGGAAACCACTACGTGTTTGGTGTCTTTTAAGGACAGTGCGTTCCAATGTTAAGGCCCAGTTTTTAATTTATTATTTTTTTTCTCCGTAACCGTGTGGGAATACTGTTTGTGTTCTGCACGTGGGGTTGGGCCCTCAGTCAGTGTTTTTACGTGGCGTGTCCATATCTTTGTACTCTTAAGTAACAACATTCTAGCAGAATGTGAGAGAGAAGGAATTGGAGGTTACTACCCCCACCCTTTCCGTGCTCTCCTCTGCTTTTTTCAAGTGTCTATGCAATCATTTTTTATTTACTTCATGGAAGATTTTCATTTTGTCTTTTTTTGCCATCCCAGAAATTCCCAAAGCATCAAATCTATCCTTGGCTCATTTCTTAAAATGTGTTTTGTTTTTTGCTTTGTTTTGTTGCTTTAAAACTGGAAATGATCTTCATTATTACCAAACAAAGACAAAATCAACAATAAAGACACAACATCAAAAAGGATCTGGAAGGATTTTTGCAGCATTGGTTTCTAAAACATTGAGGAATGATTGGACAAGAGGTTGTTTTCTGTCCTGCTCTGGAAACGACGGTTCAATCTGGTTTCAACTGCAAGCGGCCATTTTTGTCCGTTTCAATGCTGTTCCAATATTCCAACAGAACTTTCCCCTCTGTTCTTGTCAGCATCTTCCCTTTCCACTTTACAATATATAACTCAACAATTAAATACATAAATAAATATGAAATAAATCTATGACAAATGAAATAAAATACTTTTACAATAGTGTTTTCTCGTTTTTTGACATTCACTTGGTTAGCATTTTGTTGGCGGCAAACATCAAACTCATTTGCGCTCAAATCACATAAAAGGAAAAAAGGAAACAAAAAAAGGAAATGGATTTCATTCTTTATGTGTGTGGTCTGTTTCTTTCCTCTCCTGGGAATGAGTGTGCAGCAGTTTCAATGTCTTTCTCTCTGTCATCTTTAAGACATAAGTCTCTCTTTTTGTTTCTTGAAATGAGCTTTTCCACCTCCTCCCCTCCCTCCCTCCCTCCCTCCCTCTTTCTGCTCTCTTAACAGAACAAATCCGTCTAGGTGTCTAGGGCCTTTTCAAAAGCCGCATCATTCAGTGCCCCATGTCGGCCATATTTGGGAACGTAAGGGAGGGAGGGTTGGTTGTTTTCTGTCGAAGACAATAATGGATGTGGAGGGCTGGGTCCAGTCCTCTCGGAATGAACACAACGGATGACGGTAACTTCCTGTGAACCATCTCAACATCTTCATCTGAGCACCTCATTCTGAGGACCTGCTGAGGGTTCCATTCATAGTATTCGAATTACTCGAACGATTCCAACTATGTCGTTCACTCATCTGTTTGAAGTCTCTCTGTGTTCCAGATGTCAGTCGTAGTGGGGGGGTCGTTGAGACATTCTTCCATGCCTTGTACGTTCCGTAGAGATGTCCGTTTGCTGAATCCTCACTTCAAGGCAAGATGGTTTTCATAAGTTTGTTCCAATTGTATTTTAGGAATCGTACAATTGTGGTGTTTCGTTATGGAGACAAACGGGTATTTGTCTTTATTTTGTTCAAATGGCTGTATTGACGTCTTTGGAGCGACTTGGATGCAAAGATGCAATCGGACGCGTCACTCTGATTTTGATGCAGTCTTCCTCACCCTTACCTTCAATTCTACCATGTTTCTGTACCATGTTTCTGTACCATGTTTCTGTACCATGTTTCTGTACCAGGTTTCTGTTCTGTTCTCGTAACTTATCGTCACTGAGAATCCGGTGAAAGGACCCAACCTGTCCGTTTCCCCGACCGCCACTAAATTGACTTGACCCGTATTATTTCACACTCACTGACCCCCCAAAAGGATGTTAGGTCAAACTTAAAAGTGGATCCGCGCCAACTGGGAAACGCTGTTATAGTTTGTGATATTATTTCTGAAATTCCACAAAGGTTTTCATCTTATTGGTTGTAGACCGGATAACTTTAAAAAAAAAAATCTATTTATCCTTTAACCATTCGGAGCCTGCCTTTCCCCATATAAGTCTTCCTGATTATTTTACTGGCTCCATATTGTTGTTGACAGTTGCATGATGTGTTGTACTTCAAATGTACACTCATGTACACATTCATTTTTCTGATCTTGGCTTCTCTTCTGAAGCAAGTCCATGAGTGACACAGCGTTTTCCTCTCGTCCTCTCTTTTCTTTCTTCTATCTTGGTGGCCAACTATCTCGCCGGGCCCGTTTCAGGTTGAAGCAGTGGTTTGTGATGATGATTGCTGGGTCAGGTGGTTCGGTAGATGTGACGGTGGTAGTGGTGATGGCGTTAGTGGTAGTCTGAGGGGGTTTTGTCTGTGTTGTTCTCTAATGTCATCCCTCTCTAACGGTCTGCCCTATCTTGTTCTGTTGATGTCTGTTTCCACAATGTTCCCTCAGGGCTGAGACTGTGTCCCGTTGGAGGAAAGGAGTCTGGTCTTGTCTTTGCCCGAGCCCTTCCTCTGAAGCACGCTCCCGCTGCCCCCTATCCCTGCGTCACCACGCTCACACTTCTCGCCCCGGTCCCCGCCTCCTTCCGAACGTCGGGAGTTTTGCCGGGTCGGGGTGCCGGGCGGACGCGAGGTCAGCTGCCCATTCTTCTCATCTGGGGAGAAAAAGAGTTAAAAAACATGAGCTAGATGAAGACATATATAAATAAATAGTGTGTGTGTGTGTGTGTCTGTGTGTGTGTGTGTGTGTATGTCTGTGTGTGTATGTCTGTGTGTGTATGTCTGTGTGTCTGTGTGTGTGTGCGAGTGTGTGTCTGTGTGTGTATGTGTGTGTGTGTGTGTCTGTGTGTGTGTGTGTGTGTGTATGTGTGTGTGTGTGTGTGTGTGTGTGTGTGTGTGTGTGTGTGTGTGTGTGTGTGTGTGTGTGTGTGTGTGTGTGTGTGTGTGTGTGTGTGTGTGTGTGTGTGTGTGTGTGTGTGTCTGTGTGTCTGTGTGTGTATGTATGTATTTATGAACATTTGAACATCTTGGCCACGTTCTGTTATAATCTCCACCCGGCACAGCCAGAAGAGGACTGGCCACCCCACATATGCTCTCTAATTCTCTCTTTCTTTTCTCTCTCTCGGAGGACCTGAGCCCTAGGACCGTGCCCCAGGACTACCTGACATGATGGCTCCTTGCTGTCCCCAGTCCACCTGACTGTGCTGCTGCTCCAGTTTAAACTGTTCTGCCTTATTATTATTCGACCATGCTGGTCATTTATGAACATTTGAACATCTTGGTCATGTTCTGTTATAATCTCTACCCGGCACAGCCAGAAGAGGACTGGCCACCCCACATAGCCCGGTTCCTCTCTAGGTTTCTTCCTAGGTTTTGGCCTTTCTAGGGAGTTTTTCCTAGCCACCGTGCTTTTACACCTGCATTGTTTGCTGTTTGGGGTTTTAGGCTGGGTTTCTGTACAGCACTTTGAGATATCAGCTGATGTACGAAGGGCTATATAAATACATTTGATTTGATTTGATTTGTGTGTGTTGGTGTGTGTGTGTGTGTGTGTGTGTGTGTGTGTGTGTGTGTGTGTGTGTGTGTGTGTGTGTGTGTGTGTGTGTGGGGACCAACCAGCCAGTGCCTGCACAGATGGCTGATCATGAGTACTAAGTAGCTGGGCTTGAATCGTTTCCACCACTCTCTTGAACCTGCGACTTGGACCTAAGGAGTCAGACATATACTCGGTCAAGGTATACACTGCCCCGCATCAATATGGGGATGACTTTAAGATGAATTACCTACATGTATAATGAGTTCTGTTTAACTGTCTCCTGACAGTTTTGTGGTATATGTCAGGGATATATTACAGGATAAAATATAGGACAAAATCATGCCAAACATTGGTTACCAAACACCGACTCTACACATTTTTGCAAATGAAGGTCTCATAGACTAAATTAAACTGTAACTTCAAGCGAATCATAACTTCCACTTAAATCACATTTTCACTTGAAAATCCTACTCCCATTGACATCAATGCATAACTAAGTGGCAATTTGCCTTAAGTGGGTAGCAAGAACGCTTAAAAAAAAGTCTTACTGTAACACAAACAAGTCTGGGAACCACTACCTGATATGAGAGTGAACGTCACGCTGTAGATGCCAGTTTCCCTCTTTCCTTCCCTCTCGGCACGCTCCCTCTCTCTCTCCCTCTCTCCTTCAGAGAAGGCGATGTCCACCTGGAACTTAACAGGCTTCTGGAAGACGGAGGGGCCACCGGAGGACTTATACTCGGCTCTGAAGCTGGTCTGGGAGACAACGCTGTGACTCAGAGACGGGATCTGAACAGATGCAATGCAACAACACAGCATTGGAAACAAGAGGTGGAAACCGCTTTACACAGCTTACAGGACTTTCCATCTATTGTTTATGTGTTCATGTTTTATGGAGGTGGTTGGTGTATCTTTGTATCATGGCTGTGCAGGCCTTTCACTGAAAGTAGGGGAAGGTACAGAGTTAAAGAGAAGGAGTTAGAGAGATATTCACTTTATATATTATCTACCTCACCTGCTTTGGCAATGTTAACACATGTTTCAAGCCCTTGAATTGAATTGAATTGAAATGAATTGAGAGAGAGAATAGATAAAGAGAGAGAGGATAGATAAAGAGAGAGAGGATAGATAAAGAGAGAGAGAGGATAGATAGAGAGAGGATAGATAAAGAGAGAGAGGATAGATAAAGAGAGAGAGGATAGATAGAGAGAGAGAGGATAGATAAAGAGAGAGAGAGAGAGGATAGATAAGAGAGAGAGAGAGAGGATAGATAGAGAGAGAGAGGATAGATAAGAGAGAGAGAGGATAGATAGAGAGAGAGAGGATAGATAGAGAGAGAGGATAGATAAAGAGAGAGAGAGAGAGAGAGAGGATAGATAAAGAGAGAGAGGATAGATAAAGAGAGAGAGAAAGAGAGTTGTCCGAGAGAGATAGAGAGAAAGAATGAGTGAGGATAGAGGATAGACAGAGATACTCACAGACAAGAAGGCGTGGACTATATCAGCTTTGATGGAACTAAGCGGTTTGTCTCTAATGACAACAAATATCTGTTCCTCCTTTTCCAGGCTGATGAAGTTCCCAAACCACGACTTCTTGGCCAGCCTGCCATTCAGAAGCATTTTTTAAGTCACATATTCATGCGGCATCGAAACGTGTTACAGGCTTGCAGATACGATAGCATTTCACATGACAGGCAGGACAGTCATGCCGATGGATACAGATAGACTAACTGTGTGTGTCTAGGATTATCTACTTACTCTGGGCTTGATTCTGGAGTTAGACTGGACATGTCCTCCGGTGTTGGAACTACAGGAGAGCAAAAGGAGAGAGACGGAGAGAGAGAGAGAGAGAGAGAGAGAGAGAGAGAGAGAGAGAGAGAGAGAGAGAGAGAGAGAGAGAGAGAGAGAGAGAGAGACAGAGAGAGAGACAGACAGAGAGAGACAGAGAGAGAGAGAGAGAGAGAGAGTTAGACTAGAGAGAGAGAGACAGAGAGAGAGACAGAGAGAGAGACAGAGAGAGAGAGAGAGAGAGAGAGAGAGACAGAGAGACAGAGAGAGAGACAGAGAGACAGAGAGAGAGAGAGAGAGAGAGAGAGAGAGAGAGAGAGAGAGAGAGAGAGAGAGAGAGAGAGAGAGAGAGAGAGAGAGAGAGAGAGAGAGAAAAAAAAGAAAGAAAGAAAGAAATAGAAAGAAGAGTCAGAGGGAGAGAGATGGTGAGTTATATATCGAGGGGAAAAAGAAAAAGAAGGAGAAAGCGAGAGAGGGGTAGAGTGGAGAGAAGTAAGAACTTGATGACGTCACTTGACGAGGTTCAGTTCCATTGATTTAATGACCAATCTGTCTAATAAATCTGAGCACCGTATAGTACAGTACGGTCCTTCTGCAATGGTAGAAGAGACTGTGGCTACTTTGAGAACAGAATATGCACATACGGGTCACTTTAATAATCTTTGCAAACTGTTTTACCCAAATCCTCTGTATATACTGTATTCTAGTCATGGCTCATTCTATATACTGTGCCTTCAGACAGTATTCACACCCCTTGACTTTTTCCACATTTTGTTGTGTTACAGCCTGGATTATATTGGGAGTTTTTTCACTGGCCTACACACAATACCCCATATTGTCAAAGTGGAATTATGTGTTTAGACATTTTTGCAAATTAATTTTAAAAACGTAAAGCTGAAATGTCTCGACTCAATAAGTCATCAACCCCCTTTGTTATGGCAAGCCTAAATAAGTTCAGGTGTAAAAATGTACAAAGTGAGCAAAAAACTCACATAATAAGTTGCATGGACTCACTCTGTGTGCAGAAATAGTGTTTAACATGGTTTTTGAATGACTACTTCATCTCTGTACCCCACACATACAGTTATCTGTAAAAGGCTCCACAGTCGGGCAGTGAATTTCAAACACAGATTCAACCACAAAGACCAGGGAGGTTTTCCAATGTCTCGCAAATAAGGGCTCCTATTGGTAGATGGCTTTTAAAAAAAGCAGACATTGAATATCCCTTTGGGCATGGTAAAGTTGTTCATTACACTTTGGGTGGTGTATCAATACACCGATTGAATGTAAAGATACAGGCACCCTTCCTAACTCAATTGCCGGATATTAAGGAAATCGCTTAGGGGATTTCACCATGAGGCTAATGGTGACTTTAAAAACAGTTACAGAGTTTAATGGCTGTGATAGGAGACAACTGGGGATGGACCAACAACGTTGTCGTTACTCCACAATACTAGCCTAATTGAAGCCTGTACAGAATACAAATATTCCAAAACATGCATCTTGTTCGCAACAAGGAACTGAAGTAATACTGCAAAAATTGTGGTAAAGCAATTCCTTTTTCATCCTGAATACAAAGTGTTGTTTGGGTCAAATCCAATAAAACACATTACTGAGTAGCACTCTCCATATTTTCAAGCATAGTGGTGGCTGCATCATGTTATGGGTATGCTTGTAATCGTTAAGGACTGGAGAGATTTTCAGGATAAAAAAAAGAAGTGAAGCACAGGCAAAACCCTAGAGGAAAACCTGGTTCAGTCTGCTTTTCACCAGACACTGGGAATGAATTCACCTTTCAGAAGGACAATAATTTGAAACACAAATCTTAAACTGGAGTTGCTTACCAAGAAGACGGTGAATGTTCTTGAGTGGGCGGGTTATAGTTTTGACTTAAATCTGCTCGAAAATCTATGGAAATTGTTGTCTAGCAATGATCAACAATCAATTAGAAAGAGCTTAAAGAATTTAGAAAATAATGATTTACAAAAATGTCTAAAAACATGTATTCACTTTGTCATTATGTGTTATCATTGGTAGGTGGGTGCGCAAATAAATATATTTAATCCATTTTGAATTCAGGCCTTAACATAACAAAATGTCAAGGGGTATGAACACTTTCTGAAGACACTACAACTGCTACTGTACACCCCTTTCCTATTCATATACTGTCCATACGGTCTATACACACATATATATTTATATTCCGGGCTCTAACATTGCTCATTCTGAAATGTCTTAAATTCTTTCTTACACACACTCCCCCTCTCTCTCACCCTGCAGTTTGCGTCGGTGGAAGCGTGGCGAACCCAGCAGGTTGTTCTTGAAGGAGTTGAGGCGTGTCCTCCAGTGGGCGGAGCTACTGGCGGCCATCCCCCGCTGCCTCCGGGGCTGGAGGGCGGGGTTAGGGAGAGGGATCCGCCCCCGCCGCCTCCCTCTGCCCGCGAGGAGGAGGAGGAAGAGGAGGAGGAGGGAGGGGTGGGCGGGGGGTGCTGGGGGTGGTGGATGGGGGTGCCCAGGGGGGTGGGGAGTGGAGACCCCTGAGGGGTGACCTGTGGCACAGGGGCAGAGTTAGGATAGACGCTCTTAGTGACTGACTTAAAGACGGAGGGGGCGGGGAAAAAGAAGAAGCGAGGGATGGGGGAGAGGATGGGGGAGGGGGACGCAGAGGGGGGAGCTTGGAGAGGTAGTGACTTCATGGACTGGAGGTGAGTGCGATCGGAGAGCCCTTTGGAGGGCAGGGTCTGGGTTTTGGGGTCGGGCACAGTCATCCGTTGTGACGGCCGGGGAGTGGTGGCACTTCCTGGTTTGGGGTCTTTGGAGTGGGTGGTGGAGGCGGAGGTGACTTCTGATTGGCTGAAAGTGAAAACTGGGCTCTGATGGGGGGAAGAGAAAGGACGGAGGGACGGAGAGGAGGGAAGGACAGATGAAGAGAGCAATGGTCATGAGTTATGATTTATGAATATGCTGTAGTCTGATTGTACTTATATTTCTAATTGTAGAGATGCATATTCTGTTATTTCTCTTATTATGTTAATTCAATAGGGTCCATTTTGAATAAAGGTCCAGAGACCCTTTCAATTTGAGGGCTAATATGTGATCCTATCGGTCTGTGTCTCTTGTGTGCTTCTAGGCCTTTACTATTGGTGTGTGTGAGTGAGTGTGCGTGTGTGCGATGGTATCTATGGTGTGGGTAATGGCTCAGAATGGGACAGTAATGAGGGTGATGGACAGTCAGGACAAATGACAGTCTCAGAAGAACATTTACAGTTACAGGAACACTTCAGTTCATTACAGAGTAACACAATCATATCACAGTAGCTGTGCAGTAGCACATTTCACCGCGAACAAAGGTAGGTAGTCTCATCTCAATGTGAGTTCGGCATATCAAAGATATACTTATGTACAGAAATATACTGATATTACAGGTATGGTATTTTATCAATTCTACAGTAGAACCACCTCTATAATAATCATCAGGTGGTATAAATGTGTGTTTTTGTAAAAGAGTTGGCCAAGCGTGACTTACCCTGGGACTGCTGAGAGGACTTGACGAGAGCCCTGTTGAAGCGCCACTGACTGAACGAGACCTGGAGGACAAAAATACCAGTATCAGACAACACCGGTACAGTAACACATAGCACGGTCTCCCTTATGGGAAAAGCCACATGGATGTCACGTGATCACATGTGATCTGGCCATAGAGAGGCTTTTATTCTCTATTTTGGTTAGGCCAGGGTGTGACTAGGGTGGGCATTCTATGTTCCTTTTTCTATGTTTTTGTATTTCTTTGTTTTTGGCCGGGTATGGTTCTCAATCAGGGACAGCTGTCTATCGTTGTCTCTGATTGAGAACCATACTTAGGTATGGGTTTTGTGGGTAGTTGATTTCTGTTTTGGAACTGACGGAGCTGTTTCGGTTGTTCTTTTTGTTACTTTGTATTTAGTGTTCAGTTCTATTTAATAAATGACGAACGCGTACCACGCTGCGCTGAATTACCTCGACTAACCGGTGCCCCTGCACATTGACTCTGTACAGGCACCCACTGTATATAGTCTCGCTATTGTTATTTTACTGCTGCTCTTTAATTATTTGTTACTTGTATTATTATTTTGGGGGGTAAAACTGTATTGTTGGTTAAGGACTTGCAAGTAAGCATTTCACTGTAAGGTCGACACCTGTTGAATTCAGCGCATGTGACAAATACAATTTGATTTGATTTATCAGTTTATCTGACTATTCTCTCTCTCATCATTGATTTCATTGATTTATTTCAGTCATTTGAGGGTTTTCTGTATAGTTGTCTACTGTAGGTGAGACATATTATTCTGTTTTAAGGTTACTCCTGAATATAAATATTATAGTTTTTCTTGAGTACAAAGCTGAGATTTACTTTGAAGTCCAGTGTTGGAATACAGGTGAAATCAGTCATTGACACAGACATGGTGGAGTAGCAGGAAGATAGTAATGCCATGAACTAAGAGGTTGTGAGTTCAAATCCCAGGTGAGGACCTAATGAATAATAATTACTGTATAAATAAACATACACCATGTAATCAAATTGTGACAAATATCTAAGTGGAAAACACTGCAGTTTGTCACATTCCGGGGACATCCTGTCCTGTTTGCAGGGCATCATGTGAAAACTTGAATCCACATGTGAAAGGTTATGGGATCATGTGAAAATATCACATGTGAAGTCTTCCAAAACCCCATGATTTCACATAACTTCACATGTGCAATAGAATTTTGCACGTGCAAAACATGTGGAACTTTCACAAGTGAAGTCATCAGACAACACTAGTACAACAACACAAAGCACGAGTGTGTGTGTGTGTGCCTGTATGTATGTGTGTGTGCGTGCATTTGTGTGTGTGCATATTCGGTGTGCGTGTGTGTTTATGTGTGTATATATCTATGTCTAACCTCTGGCTGTGTGCGGAGGTGTCCAGCGCCCTGCGCGTGGGTGTTGGGGAGCCCTGCTCCGTCACACTCAGCACCTCCAGGCTCTTCCTCTCCGGCCGGCACCGGCCATGACGGGTCAGCATGGGAGAGTCCACCCGCTTCCTCGGGGGATCTGCTGGGAGACCTTAGAAAGGTTAGAATCCAGGTCTCAGAGGTACACAGAAAAGCACCTCTAACCTACGTTTTTTAAAGCACTGGTGCATCAAAACACAAATATGTCGGGAGGTTTTGACATGCTGACGTGTCGGACAAAGAAACCGCAATTGCAGGACTTTTTATTTTAAAACAGACTCGCCAGATGTTGCTTACTGTCGCTAGCTTCACAGATACCTATCAGTAAGTCAGGGTTGGCTAGAAATAGAATGTTCCAAATGATTTCTGAGAATGTTAGGTTAGAATAGAAAATGAATCGAATGTCTCTGGGAGAGATCAGAGTGTCCAATAAGTGTCGGTTAGGTTGTTGATTCTTTCTAATATACAGTGCCTTGCGAAAGTATTCGGCCCCCTTGAACTTTGCGACTTTTTGCCACATTTCAGGCTTCAAACATAAAGATATAAAACTGTCTTTTTTTTGTGAAGAATCAACAACAAGTGGGACACAATCATGAAGTGGAACGACATTTATTGAATATTTCAAACTTTTTTAACAAATCAAAAACTGAAAAATTGGGCGTGCAAAATTATTCAGCCCCCTTAAGTTAATACTTTGTAGCGCCACCTTTTGCTGCGATTACAGCTGTAAGTCGCTTGGGGTATGTCTCTATCAGTTTTGCACATCGAGAGACTGACATTTTTCCCCATTCCTCCTTGCAAAACAGCTCGAGCTCAGTGAGGTTGGATGGAGAGCATTTGTGAACAGCAGTTTTCAGTTCTTTCCACAGATTCTCGATTGGATTCAGGTCTGGACTTTGTCTTGGCCATTCTAACACCTGGATATGTTTATTTTTGAACCATTCCATTGTAGATTTTGCTTCATGTTTTGGATCATTGTCTTGTTGGAAGACAAATCTCCGTCCCAGTCTCAGGTCTTTTGCAGACTCCATCAGGTTTTCGTACAGAATGGTCCTGTATTTGGCTCCATCCATCTTCCCATCAATTTTAACCATCTTTCCTGTCCCTGCTGAAGAAAAGCAGGCCCAAACCATGATGCTGCCACCACCATGTTTGACAGTGGGGATGGTGTGTTCAGGGTGATGAGCTGTGTTGCTTTTACGCCAAACATAACGTTTTGCATTGTTGCCAAAAAGTTCAATTTTAGTTTCATCTGACCAGAGCACCTTCTTCCACATGTTTGGTGTGTCTCCCAGGTGGCTTGTGGCAAACTTTAAACGACACTTTTTATGGATATCTTTAAGAAATGGCTTTCTCCTTGCCACTCTTCCATAAAGGCCAGATTTGTGCAATATACGACTGATTGTTGTCCTATGGACAGTCTCCCACCTCAGCTGTAGATCTCTGCAGTTCCTCCAGAGTGATCATGGGCCTCTTGGCTGCATCTCTGATCAGTCTTCTCCTTGTATGAGCTGAAAGTTTAGAGGGACGGCCAGGTCTTGGTAGATTTGCAGTGGTCTGATACTCCTTCCATTTCAATATTATCGCTTGCACAGTGCTCCTTGGAATGTTTAAAGCTTGGGAAATCTTTTTGTATCCAAATCCGGCTTTAAACTTCTTCACAACAGTATCTCGGACCTGCCTGGTGTTCCTTGTTCTTCATGATGCTCTCTGCGCTTTTAAAGGAACTCTGAGACTATCACAGTGCAGGTGCATTTATATGGAGACTTGATTACACACAGGTGGATTGTATTTATCATCATTAGTCATTTAGGTCAACATTGGATCATTCAGAGATCCTCACTGAACTTCTGGAGAGAGTTTGCTGCACTGAAAGTAAAGGGGCTGAATAATTTTGCACGCCCAATTTTTCAGTTTTTGATTTGTTAAAAAAGTTTGAAATATCCAATAAATGTCGTTCCACTTCATGATTATGTCCCACTTGTTGTTGATTCTTCACAAAAAATACAGTTTTATATCTTTATGTTTGATGCCTGAAATGTGGCAAAAGGTCGCAAAGTTCAAGGGGGCCGAATTCTTTCGCAAGGCACTGTATGTTGTCTAATGTTGTCTAAAGGTTTTCTTTCCAACCTATGCTGTCTAAAGGTTTTCTAACCTATATCGTTCCTGGGCGGCAGGTCTTCATCCTCACAGCTGGGGTAACGCTCTTTCCTGTCCAAGAGGAGGTAGTAGATCATCTTCTCCTGGTTGTCTCTGAGAAAACGAGAGAGAGAGAGAGTGAGTGAGTGAGTGAGTGAGTGAGTGAGTGAGTGAGTGAAAGATAGAGAGAGAGACAGAAAGACAGAAAGAGAGAGAGAGAATGAGAGAGAGTGAGAGAGATAGAAAGAGAGACAGAGAGAGAGAGAGAGAGAATGAGAGAGTGAGAGAGACAGAGAGAGACAGAGAGAGAGAGAGAGAGAGAGAGAGAGAGAGAGAGAGAGAGAGGGAGAAAGAAAGAAAGAAAGAAAGAAAGAAAGAAAGAAAGAAAGAAAGAAAGAAAGAAAGAGAAAGAGAGAGAGAGAATGAGAGAGAGTGAGAGAGATAGAATGAGAGACAGAGAGAGAGAGAATGAGAGAGAGTGAGAGAGACAGAGAGAATGAGAGAGAGAGTGAGAGAGACAGAGAGAGAGAGAGAGAGAGAGAGAGAGAGAGAGAGAGAGAGAAAGAAAGAAAGAAAGAAAGAAAGAAAGAAAGAAAGAAAGAAAGAAAGAAAGAGAGAAAGAAAGAAAGAAAGAAAGAGAAAGAGAGAGAGAGAAAGAGAGAGAGAAAGAAAGAAAGAAGAGAAAGAGAGAGAGAGAAAGAGAGAAAGAAAGAAAGAAAGAAACGAAAGAAAGAAAGAAAGAGAGAGAGAGAGAGAGAGAGAGAGAGAGAGAGAGAGAGAGAGAGAGAGAGAGAGAGAGAGAGAGAAAGAAAGAAAGAAAGAGAGAGAGAAAGAGACATTCAGGGATTGATAAAGATGTTTAAATCAGAGCATAATGTGAGAGTTGGCAGGACAACAGCAGAAGGAGAAAGAGCCATTGTTTATATCTGTGGTCGTGGTAATGCTTTGCCAGAGTGATGTAACATTTGACATGCCAAAAAAGCAGATTGGTCAGTCAATAGAGAGAGAGAGAGATTGTCTCTTTTTGCTGGAATATCACAATCAGTCCCCCTGTCCCAATTTTTTTATTCATTTTACCTTTATGTAAACTAGGCAAGTTCTTATTTTCAATGACAGCCTAGGAACAGTGGGTTAACGACCTGTTCAGGGGCAGAATGACAGATTTGTACCTTGTCAGCTCGGGGGTTTGAACATGCAACCTTCCAGTTACTCGTCCAACGCTCTAACCACTAGGCTACCCTGCTGTCCCAATACTGTCCCAATACTCCACAAAGTCCTATTTCCTGGGTTGGATTACCTTTACTTTTCCAGAGAGAGACAGAGAGAAAAATACGAGGATAGAGAAAGGCAGGAAAACACTAGTTGGGAGAAGGGGAGCGAGAGAGATATAGAGAGAGGCTTGTAAAGGAGGAGCAGAGTGAGAGAAACAAAGAGATAGAGAATGTTGAATGGAATTGACAGAGAGAGAGAGAGAGAGAGAGCGAAAGAGAGCGCGAGCGAGAGGAAGAGAGAGCGAGAGAGAGAGATCAATAGTTCATTTCCACAGCAACCAGTGAACGGTGACACTACAGGGGCCACATCAAGGGACACTCACACTGGAGGTCCCGGGTCAGCTTTCCCCGGTCGCTAGAAGCAGCACAGATAGTACTCACTCCTCACACTGCAGGTCCTGGGTCAGTTTCCCCCGGTCTCTGAAGCAGCCCAGCGAGTGCATGCTGTCCAGCACATCGGGGTCCAGCTCGGTCAGAGACACGATCCTCTTCACACACACACGCCTGGGAGGTGGCTGCTCCGGGCACGGCTCGTTACGACCACCACTGGCAGGGGAGAGATACGGAAAGGGGGAAAAGCGAGAGATAGAGAGAAAGACAGACGGCGGGGAGAGAGGTCGGATGAGTAGAGAGTTCCGAGAAAACGGCCACATACACGAGCAACATGTAGAACTATTCAACGGACTGTCTTGGTTTTAGTCTTCTGTTCGGAGAGAAGAAGACAATGATTAAGTTATGAGAGAAAACAGAGCACAACGGGGTGAGTGTACTTACAGATACCAGGAGTGTTTTTGTATGGCTTCTAGCTGTAAAAGAACACAGACGCAGCCAGTTAGTTACCCACACAGTACTCCTACTACGTCTAGTCAGTACCGTGAGTCTCTCTCCTCCCCTCTCCTACTACGTCTAGTCAGTACCGTGAGTCTCTCTCCTCCCCTCTCCTACTACGTCTAGCCAGTACCGTGAGTCTCTCTCCTCCCCTCTCCTACTACGTCTAGTCAGTACCGTGAGTCTCTCTCCTCCCCTCTCCTACTACGTCTAGTCAGTACCGTGAGTCTCTCTCCTCCCCTCTCCTACTACGTCTAGCCAGTACCGTGAGTCTCTCTCCTCCCCTCTCCTACTACGTCTAGTCAGTACCGTGAGTCTCTCTCCTCCCCTCTCCTACTACGTCTAGTCAGTACCGTGAGTCTCTCTCCTCCCCTCTCCTACTACGTCTAGTCAGTACCGTGAGTCTCTCTCCTCCCCTCTCCTACTACGTCTAGTCAGTACCGTGAGTCTCTCTCCTCCCTTCTCCTACTACGTCTAGTCAGTACCGTGAGTCTCTCTCCTCCCCTCTCCTACTACGTCTAGTCAGTACCGTGAGTCTCTCTCCTCCCCTCTCCTACTACGTCTAGTCAGTACCGTGAGTCTCTCTCCTCCCCTCTCCTACTACGTCTAGTCAGTACCGTGAGTCTCTCTCCTCCCCTCCCTACGTCTAGTCAGTACCGTGAGTCTCTCTCCTCCCCTCTCCTACTACGTCTAGTCAGTACCGTGAGTCTCTCTCCTCCCCTCTCCTACTACGTCTAGTCAGTACCGTGAGTCTCTCTCCTCCCCTCTCCTACTACGTCTAGTCAGTACCGTGAGTCTCTCTCCTCCCCTCTCCTACTACATCTAGTCAGTACCATGAGTCTCTCTCCTCCCCTCTCCTACTACGTCTAGTCAGTACCGTGAGTCTCTCTCTACCCCTCTCCTCCCCTCTCCTACTACGTCTAGTCAGTACCGTGAGTCTCTGTCTACCCCTCTCCTCCCCTACTACGTATAGTCAGTACCGTGAGCCTCTCTCTACCCCTCTCCTCCCCTCTCCTACTACGTCTAGTCAGTACCGTGAGTCTCTCTCTACCCCTCTCCTCCCCTACTATGTCTAGTCAGTACCGTGAGTCTCTGTCTACCCCTCTCCTCCCCTACTACGTATAGTCAGTACCGTGAGTCTCTCTCCACCCCTCTCCTCCCTATCCTACTACGTCTAGTCAGTACCGTGAGTCTCTCTCCATCCCTCTCCTCCCCTCTCCTACTACGTCTAGTCAGTACCGTGAGTCTCTGTCTACCCCCTCCTCCTCCCCTACTACGTCTAGTCAGTACCGTGAGTCTCTGTCTACCCCTCTTCTCCCCTCCTACTACGTCCAGTCAGTACCATGAGTCTCTCTCCTCCTCCCCTCTCCTACTACGTCTAGTCAGTACCGTGAGTCTCTCTCTACCCCTCTCCTCCCCTACTACGTATAGTCAGTACCGTGAGTCTCTCTCCACCCCTCTCCTCCCCTATCCTACTACGTCTAGTCAGTACCGTGAGTCTCTGTCTACCCCTCTCCTCCCCCCCTACTACGTCTAGTCAGTACCGTGAGTCTCTGTCTACCCCTCTCCTCCCCTACTACGTCTAGTCAGTACCGTGAGTCTCTCTCTACCCCTCTCCTCCCCTCTCCTACTACGTCTAGTCAGTACCGTGAGTCTCTGTCTACCCCTCTCCTCCCCTACTACGTCTGGTCAGTACCGTGAGTCTCTCTCTACCCCTCTCCTCCCCCGTACTGTGAGTCGCTCTCTTCCTCACCCCTCTCTCTCTACCCCTCTCCTCCCCCGTACCGTGAGTCTCTTGTCAGGGTTGACCTGGATCATTCCTTTGAGCAGGGCCTGGCAGTCTGGGGGGATGAAGTGGGGCATGTGGAACACCCCACTCTTCACCTTCTCAAGGAGCTGGCGCAGGTTGTCATGGTCAAAGGGTAGAGCTCCCTACACACACACCCACACACACAAACACACACACACACACAGGAGAGGAGAGAGGGGAGTTACAGAGCGAGAGACATCGAGGGGAAGAAAGAGATGGAGGGAGAGGTTCTTACCACCAGCAGTGCAAAGAGGATGACTCCGCAGCTCCACACATCTGCCCTGCGACCGTCATACTTCTCCCCCTGCAATGCAAGAGGACGGCAGGACACTCAAGGAGAATAAAACCGCTTCACTGTTCATTCATGCAGTCCGGACACACACAGAGATTGTGGGCGTACGTCTGACCTCCACAGACGCACAGAGAGAAGGGAACTTACTCTGATAACTTCTGGACACGCGTAGTGAGGAGATCTGTCATCGTTCAGAAGAAAGAAAAGGCAGTTCTTAACATTTTTTATTTATTTAACCAGGCAAGTCAATTAAGAACAAATTCTTATTTACAATAACGGCCTACAGGGGAACAGTGGGTTATAACGGCCTTGTTCAGGGGCAGAACGACGGACTTTTACCTTGTCAGCTCGGGGATTCGATCCAGCAACCTTTCGGATACTAGTCCAACGCTCTAACCACTAGGCTACCTGCCGTCCCCAAAATACTGTACGTCAGTAAGGGCGCCCGCCTCTACACGCACACGCAGGAACACACACACACTGTACTCACCCACAGCTGGTCTCTAGCAGGCTGTCTCCCACCTGTAGGGAAGCCATGCCGAAGTCAGCGATGCGGATGTTGTTCTTCTCATCCAGGAGCAGGTTCTCAGGCTTCAGGTCTCTATGACTACACACACACACACACGCACACACACGCGCGCGCGCACGGACACACAAACACACACACACACATACACACACGCGGGAGCGCACACACACGCGCGTGCGGACACACACACACACACACACACACACACACACACACACACACACACACACACACACACACACACACACACACACACACACACACACACACACACACACACACACACACACACACAGGTTAGAGAAACAGGTCTGTTCTCTTCATTGACATTTTCTTTTTCGCCTCTCTAGAGTTTAAACTGGATTGATTTGACATAGTGGCTGTATATATCTATTGCTCTGAACATATAGAGTGACAGTGTACACACAGACTGACCAGGTGCATCCGGGTGAAATCTATGATCCCTTATTGATGTCACTTGTTAAATCCACTTCAATCAGTGTAGAGGAAGGGGAGGAGACGGGTGAAAGAAGGATTTATAAGTCTTGAGACAATTGAGACATGGATTGTGTGTGTGCGCCATTCAGAGGCTGAATAATGGGAAAGACTAAATATTTAAGTGCCTTTGAACAGGGTATGGTAGTAGGTGCCAGGTGGAACAGTTTCAGTGTTCCAAGAACTGCAAAGCTTCAAGAATGGTCGACCACCCTAAGGACATCCAGCCAACTAGACAACTGTGGGAAGCATTGGAGTCAACATGGGCCAGCATCCCTGTGGAATGCATTCAACACCTTGTAGAGTTCATGCCCTGATGACCTGAGGCTGTTCAAAAAAAGCATTACAAAAAAAGTCCTTAAAAACAAGATAAACGAGCCGCTCCCAAACAAGATTTTAGCCTACTGCGCGATGAGTTTGCAGAACTGTAGATAAAAGGTGTGGGGGGCAACTCAAAATTAGGAAGGTGTTTGTAATGTTTGGTATACTCAGTGTATATACTGCATTGCTGTAGTGTCCTCACCATATAGAGTGACTGTGTACATATTGTTTTATACAGTATATTACTGTAGTGTCTGACCATATAGAGTGACTGTGTACATATTGTTTTATACAGTATATTACTGTAGTGTCTGACCATATAGAGTGACTGTGTACATATTGTTTTATACAGTATATTACTGTAGTGTCTGACCATATAGTGACTGTGTACATATTGTTTTATACAGTATATTACTGTAGTGTCTGACCATATAGAGTGACTGTGTACATATTGTTGTATACAGTATATTACTGTAGTGTCTGACCATATAGAGTGACTGTGTATATACTTCTGTAGTGTCTGACCATATAGAGTGACTATGTATATACTTCTGTAATGTCTGACCATATAGAGTGACTATGTATATACTTCTGTAATGTCTGACCATATAGAGTGACTATGTATATACTTCTGTAATGTCTGACCATATAGAGTGACTATGTATATACTTCTGTAATGTCTGACCATATAGAGTGACTATGTATATACTTCTGTAGTGTCTGACCATATAGAGTGACTATGTATATACTTCTGTAGTGTCTGACCATATAGAGTGACTATGTATATACTTCTGTAGTGTCTGACCATATAGAGTGACTATGTATATACTTCTGTAGTGTCTGACCATATAGAGTGACTATGTATATACTTCTGTAATGTCTGACCATATAGAGTGACTATGTATATACTTCTGTAGTGTCTGACCATATAGAGTGACTATGTATATACTACTGTAGTGTCTGACCATATAGAGTGACTGTGTATATACTTCTGTAATGTCTGACCATATAGAGTGACTATGTATATACTTCTGTAGTGTCTGACCATATAGAGTGACTATGTATATACTTCTGTAGTGTCTGACCATATAGAGTGGCTGTGGCAGAAGTCCAGCGCTGAGATGATCTGTCTGAAGAACTTCCTGGCCTCTTTAGGCGTCAGTCTGCCCTTCTTCACCAGGTAGTCAAATAACTCTCCTCCTGAGACATGCTCCAACACCAGATACCTGGGAGGGAGGGAGGGAGGGAGGGAGGGAGGCAGGGAGGGAGGGAGCGAGCGAGGGAGAGAGGGAGGGAGGGGGAGGGAGGGAGGGAGGGAGGGAGGGAGGGAGGAAGGAAGGGGTGAGGGAGGGAGGGAGGGAGGGAGGGGAGGGAGGGAGGGAGGGAGGGAGGGAGGGAGGGAGGGAGGGAGGGAGGGAGGGAGGGAGGGAGGAGGGAGGGAGGGTGGGAGGGAGGGAGGGAGGGGAGGGAGGGACCGAGCGAGGGAGGGAGGTAGGGAGGGAGGGAGGGAGGGAGGGAGGGAGGGGAGGAGGGAGGGAGGGAGGGAGGGAGGGAGGGAGGGAGGGAGGGAGGGAGGGAGGGAGGGAGGGAGGGAGGGAGGGAGGGAGGGAGGGATACTGTATGTTTCAGCATATAATAATAACAAACTAATTCCCCCACTGTACATGGTCACACATACTCTCACACACTTTGATGTGTACATGCTTAAACATGTATAGGCCTGTTCATAATGTCACACGTTCAGTACAGCACCAATTATCACTCACACGTACACATTCATGCATGCACACACACACTCACGCACAGTATATTAGTATATTATTGAGTTTTGGTACAGTAGAAGAGACGGGCAGAAAGAGAGGGAGAAAGAATGTGGGTGAGAAAAGAGGATAATATACTTACAGGTATTTGTTATTCTCATAAACGTCATGCAGCTTCAGCACATGAGGGTGCTCTATTAGTTTTAGTATAGCTATCTCCCTCTCCACCTGGAGACACAGAGAGAGAGAGAAGATAGAGAGAAAGAGAGAGGAGTTACAAACAGAGAGGGGAGAGAGAGAGAGAGAGAGAGGAGTTACAAACAGAGAGGAGAGAGAGAGAGAGAGAGAGAGAGAGAGAGAGAGAGGAGAGTTACAAACAGAGAGGAGAGAGAGGGAGAGAGAAAGAGAGAGAGGAGTTACAAGCAGAGAGGAGAGAGAGAGAGAGAGAGAGAGAGAGAGAGAGAGAGAGAGAGGAGGTACGAACAGAGAGGAGGTAGAGAGAGAGGAGTTACTGAGAGAGAGAGAGAGAGAGGGGGGGGGTATGAACAGAGAGGAATTAGAGAGAGAGAGGAGGTACGAACAGAGAGGAGAGAGAGAGAGAGAGGGGTACGAACGGAGAGGAGTAGACAGAGGAGGTACGAACAAAGAGGAGGGAGAGAGAGAGAGAGAGAGAGAGAGAGAGAGAGAGAGAGAGAGAGGGAGAGAGAGAGAGGAGGTACGAACAGAGAGGAGGTAGAGATAAGAGAGAGAGAGAGAGAGAGAGAGAGAGTGAGAGAGAGGGAGAGAGAGAGAGAGGGAGGAGTTATGAACAGAGAGGAGAGAGAGAGGAGTTACGAACAGAGGAGCGAGAGAGAGGAGTTACGAACGGAGAGGAATTAGAGAGAGAGAGGAGGTACGAACAGAGAGGAGAGAGAGAGCGAGAGAGAGAGAGAGAGAGAGAGAGAGAGAGAGAGAGAGAGAGAGAGAGAGAGAGGAGGTATGAACAGAGGAGAGAGGGGGGGTACGAACAGAGAGGAGGTAGAGAGAGAGGAGGTATGAACAGAGAGGAGAGAGAGAGAGAGAGGAGGTACGAACAGAGAGGAGGTAGAGAGAGAGGAGGTACGAACAGAGAGGAGAGAGAGAGAGAGAGAGAGAGAGAGAGGAAGTAGAGAGAGAGGAGGTACGAGAGAGAGAGGAGAGGTACAAACAGAGAGGAGAGAGCGAGAGAGAGAGAGAGAGAGAGAGAGGAGGTAGAGAGAGAGAGAGAGAGAGGAGGTACGAACAGAGAGGAGAGAGAGAGAGAGAGAGAGGGAGGAGTTATGAACAGAGAGGAGAGAGAGAGAGAGAGAGAGAGAGAGAGAGGAGTTACAAGAGAGAGAGAGAGAGGAGTTAGAGAACAGAGAGAGAGAGAGAGAGGAGTATACAACAGAACAGAGAGAGGAATTAGAGAGAAAGAGGAGGTACGAACAGAGAGGAGAGAGAGAGAGAGAGAGAGAGAGAGAGAGAGAGAGCGAGAG